>NW_018108201.1:102661-107916 GCF_000183805.2 Loa loa
GTCGAGTTCTCCTAACTTTTTTTAATTATTTGTGCGGACGTATTTTCATAAGTCTCAATGAGTTCAGGAGTAGGCATCTTAGTCAGTTGAAGACGAGATATTTAAACCAGTGGAACTTTAACGAGGAAGTGAGTTGAAGCTCAGTGATGATTGGCAAAGTAATTCTCTTGGTCAAGTCCATATACCTTGTCTTATTTATGTGACGGGTTGCAAACTCGGAAATTCATCGGCAAAGAAGAGATCACTGTATTTAAATCTTTTGTTAGGACTAGTGAAATTTTCAGGTTTTTGTTCATAATTCAAGTGTACTCGGAAGTTCACCGGCTCCTTTTGGATACCTCAAAGCGGCCACCAATTTATCATGTGTAAATTTATTTATAATGCCTTATAATTATCCGCTTTTGCTTCCACTAATTGAGGAAATGAAAATGGACTCAAAAGCCAGAAATAGCCATTCCTGGAGATTGCGTTTGGAGAAGTACTTGACCACAGTTCCAAGTTACTATGTGCAGGTAGATTTTAATTTTGCAATCAGAATTGCATCATTTGTTTGATAATGCTTTTTAACCATTACCGCTTTTCACACAATTTAATAATCAGCGGATATGGGGTTCAGTGCAGTTCTAACTTCATATCATTAACGCACATATATAGTATTATATGTAGCATCATTATAGATGGTTATTCGATTATCGGAGAATGAAGTAGTACATAATTTGTATTGGTGTGAGTCAGGATTTTCACATTTATGATGTTTTTATAACTCGGAGTAAGCTTGAAGGGACAGTTCTGTATTTGTTATTACTCTACAGTTTTAAAACTGGAATCCTTTTTAGCCATTAAAAAAGGCATTTAATCGATTAAATATTTCCCATCCAATGTTGGAACCTGATCAAGTCCAGCAATATTCGTATAACATATTGTCGTACATTGCGAAAGTGAAGCATATGGCTCGAGAAGAATTTGAATCACTATGTAGTACTGTGGCAGCATCATTACAAATCTCGGTCCCGCTTATATCATTGGTCTGTTTTATATATAAGCAATGCTTACTGCATTAAAATTGGACGTAGTCGTTTATTTTGTGATTTGTTTTAGGTTGGTGTTCAGAAGCGTTCGCGTCTTCGGGATAGCCGAAGCATAAAAAGGGTCTCTGGGTGTAGTGATATGGACAGTTTTCATGGGTTTCAGGTTTTTCGTTTTTTGTTTTTGCTTTTTTTTTCGTTGAGCAGTTTTTATTGTCAAGTACAATTTTTACGTATGACCAAATTTTACTGTTTTTACTGCTTGTACATCGTTTGTCCTCGTATCTAGAGTTATTTGCATTGAGCTAGAGTTATTGAGTTATTAATTGCATTCTTTACCTGTAATACACACTGCAAGATGCAACTTTTATCAAAATTTATCGCGTTAGATCGGGTAGATATTGTGATTAACTACAGGTTAGTACTACAAAGCTTGGACGAATACAAGTCAAGTATGCAAACAAAATTACAGGTACAAGTTGACATTCCGAAAATACTGATTGCTCCATCTTTACAATTTCGAAATCCATTTGAAATTAGACGGGGTAAGCTCTTCGAACAAGTGCAAAAAATGCGAATCAATTTAACGCAACAGCTCAACGTAGGGCAGATACCGGTATTTGAAGGTGGTCGACCGGGTACTAGTATCAAATTGCAACATGCCGGTTTGTTTCACTGCTTCTATTTTTTGTTTGACTGCTTCTAACATTTTTTAATCTGAAGTCTTTTTGTCACATTATATTTGTTTACAGAGGATTTGCATAATCTTCCCATTAATCAGATGGGAAATTATCAGGAATATATCAAGAGCCTTGAGGCTGTGGGGCGTGGTCCACTTAGAGAAGTTGAACCTCAAGCAATTCGTGCACATGCGTTCGGGAACCCATTTAAAATCGATAAGGTATGTAATCATGAGATTTTTTTGCTTTTAAGTTATAAAATTGGGAAAAACTTTATGTTTTTAAATCATATATTTTGCAATTGCAGTTTTTGTTAAGTTCTTCTGTTATGGTTATATGTTGCAGAAGACTATGGCAGTGGATGAAGTAGGTGAAGGGAACTTACTGGGAACTTCTCCGAAAGTAGAAACTTCGAAAAAACGGTTGTCTTCGGGTTCAAGTACTTCAAGCGCAGATAGTAATCGGCCACCACGACGAAAGGCGGGACCTTTAGCAGCTGATTCCTTGTCTCAATGGCGGTAATCGTTTTTAAACTTTCTGTATCTTTCAATTTTCGCAAAATATTGTGAAATTTTCGAAATTATCCTGCTTGCTGAGGAGATCTGATTGTGTTTGATCTCTTTCTAAAGTAGTTTGAGAATGTCACATCATTTTACTAATTGTAGGCGACGACGACGGCGCAGCACATCCTTATGTTCATCGGTTGTTTCTTCTTTACCCGATCTCGAATCAGCTTCTCTCACTTCCGATCTCTTTCCCGAAGATTCTCGTGAGTTTTCTTCATCAGATGATAAGAGATCATCTTCCCCGTAACAGCGCGATTTCTGAATTCGTAATGTAGATGTTTGTTTCCAGCTTTTGTGTTTCTCATTGTTACATCACATAGAACCTTTTTAGTCAGTTCTATGTGATGTAACAATGAGAAACACAAAAGTAAGCACATGCCTAATCTTAACACAGCTGGAAATTTGATTCAAATTGGAAGATTGAACTAAATTAAAAGACAACTGGAGGAATTCGTCTTTGTTCGAGAGTTTGTTAGAGCTATAAACTTATGACCAGATGAAAATGCGTTTCAGCATGTGCTTACTTAAATAGTGTTCTAGTACTTTCAGAATCAGCTACTGGTTCAGGTTGCAGACCGTCTACATCAGGTTTAAACGATAATTCTGAACGTAGATTGAATGGTGATGTGCATGAGAAGTCTCTGAAAAGGCTCTCCCCAACAAGGTCTCAATTTTCACCATTGGACAAGAAATCACGTTTGGAAGGTGCATCACGTTTAGAAGAATCGGCATTGAAGGCGAAAAAATTACTTTTGGGCAAATTTGTAAGGAAGCTGGCAAACGGTATGTATTATTCGCGTAATTTTAACGTCTGATTAATTATTCTTCACTACTAGGACTTCTTGAGAGGACGAGATTTCCCATTCCCATTTTTTTCTATTGGCAGCACAAATTTGAAACAGCTTTTATCTGCGAGGCCATCTGCGATAGCTTGATGGACATACGCATGTTAAACATAGAATCGTAACAGGAATGATGCCTTCTTTTTATTCGCAAATTCGTAAAAAAAATACGAATATTTCAGCTGAAAAAGTAATGTCGATGCAGAGTACGGAAATAGAAGATCTTTGTATCGTGGATCGTAGGATATGCTTGCGTTACGCGCTGCGTGAAGCAAGACGATTTCGGAGGAAAGCACTGATAGATCTTATAACCAAGCAGTTGAATCAGATGTTGTCGAATGCTTCCATCAGTGAAGATTTGTAGCTTATCTTCAAGACGCATTACCTATTTGAGATTTATGTTGATTTTGGAAAAAATCATGTGAAGGAAAACTTTCTTTTAGCAGTGGATTGTGGCAGGATCGATTAAATAATCGATTTACACGCCAAAGGTTCATTCTCAATCTGTTTGCAAACATGAGAAAACTCTGACCAGCATTCCTTTAATGAATGTTTTCAACTTTAATGTGACGTTTCCTGCTCATTGGTGTTTGTTTTTCATCGATCTCATTGGTTCACTTATTTGAGTTTCGAACTTATATGTACACTGTTGTCACGGATATCTTTGCTTGCTCACTAAGGCGGGTGTTTCTTCATCCTATCTTTTGTCCAGTGTACCAAATTTGCCGTATTTAGATATCAGTTGTATGAGGAATTTAAAAACCATAATTTTTTATATATGCATTTCTGAACGTAAGCATGAAAAGAACCAATTATGAGTATAAATTATGCAATCTCTCTTTTTTCTTTCATCTTTACCTCTTGTTAACCTAAAAGGTTGAGGTTGAACTCCTGTTCAAAATTTTAGTTTGCATTTACTCTCTGGCTACTTTTAAATTTTCACGGGGTGAGATTTCCGAAGATCAAACTGTTTGAACCCATTAAGTGCAATTTGTCAACTCTTGAATGTGTGTTGAAGATCTCACTGTCCAGGAAATTATCGGTGATGAACTATTTGTTTGTTGTTAATCTTAAACACACAGCATGCATTTCTTTCCAGTATGTTCAGTTGTGTATGTTGTCCAGATAAAAGAGTGATGTATTGCGGAAGGAGAGAAGGGACGTGCGTCACGAAATGGAATATTGTGAACAGTAATTCAGAATTGATCTAATTGCCTTTGCTATTCTACATGGCGCAAATGAATGCGATTCGATATAAGGTAACTGAGTTGAAATCCTTTTCATTAAATTAAGCAAAACCAAGCTAGGGTACGGTTTATACTTCAGCAGCATAGCAAATCTCTATGATTTCGTAGTGTGTTCCTTTCTCATTGGAAGTGTCAAAATGTGTCAGTTTGTCTGTAAGCACTGAAAGTCTATTTGAAGTTGTAGGAAATGCAAACCGCCTACATATTTGAGCCTTCGAATTTTGGGAGCGACAGAGCTACTGCTAGGTATCTAATCCTCTACCAAGGACAATGCAAGGTCGACGTTCCAACTCAAATACGAGCAACAGTGTTAATGTAAGTTATGAGATCTTTCAATTGCTTCCGCTGTTTTGATTTTTACCGACTATGCTATCGTGAATAGTACGATTATAAACATTTCGAACATCGATTAATATCTGGTGAAAAAGGACATCAAAACCATTATTTAGGACATCATGAAGCGACAAGATGGCATTAGTGAAAAACCGATGAATTACTTTCATCGCTTGAAATAATTAAATTACCAAGGAGATTGCATAACAAACCGTTTAAAAATACAAAGGTCACCTATCCATGCCATCAGAATAACAAAAATGGATGACGAGATTTTCAACAAGCAATAAAAACTCAGTCATTGATGAAGTATTTCTGATAATCGTTCAAGAACTTCTCGCTTCTTTTGTGATCCATAAATAAGGAATAAGCTCGCTTGAGATCTACCGGTGACACCTGGAAGTGTAAATTCAAAAACCAAATCGCCTATTGGTCATCTGTGTATGTTCTAGAAATACTTAAATGCGGACATATGCCGATATATATACAAATATATATATATATATATATATATATATATATATATATATATATATATATATATATATATATATATATATAT
>NW_018108201.1:107987-110060 GCF_000183805.2 Loa loa
TATATATATATATATATATATATATATATATATATATATATATATATATATATATATATATATGAGTTACTTTTATCAACCATTTGTCCACTACTTATTAGATTATATAAATTCAGTTTTGAAGATTAAAAAGGGTTATACAAAGTAAATGGGTATACCTTTTCACCACGTCTTCGTTCGCGCAAAATATTTCCAGTTGAAATCAGTTGCATAGCATATCGCAGCGAGGTCTTACCAGCCAGCAAAGTCAATATGCCAAATGCATCTGCCTCCATTTCTACAGATTCTTCTTGTGCACGGATCCGTAAAATATCTTCAATATCTTTGCTCGAATACGGTTTTGTTCGGACTATCAATGATCTAAAAGTACGATGAAAATTTCAATATTTGCGCCTCTTTGCTCCTACTGATGAACTGAAACTCAAAGGAAATTACTAAAGAATGTTATAAAATGAATTACAAACTACCTATCTAAAAGATCAATTGGAATTCCATGCGGACTTTTGATCTGTGTTCCACGAATATATTCGTGTCCCTTATTGGTCGCTATTACAAGAATAGGAGATAGATCTGATTCGATAGCCCTATTCAAAAATGAAAAGCATTCCAGATCTAGCATATGTGCCTCGTCAATAAACAATACACCGGGGACAACATCTGCTTTATTTTCCTCTCGCCATTCAACTACCTGCAATATAAACTGATTTTGAGAGTTCATAAGTCATCAGTAAATTACAGGTACAATTAAGTGACTTACTTAATCGTTATTACACTGTCATTGACAACACACAGGAAACAAATCCCGAAAAACCAAGTGGGAAAAAATTCCGAAAACATTTATATTCTAGAAATCTCAACATGCAGTGTTGAAAATTTGAAGGGAATAGATTACGGTACAACTGAAGATTTAGCTATCTTAGAATTCCTTTTTTTACCTTCTTGTTAATTTGTTCTCTCACTTCATTCTTTATTTCTCCAGTGTCCCCTGAAAACAGGGCCAAGAAACCCTGCGTTCGTGAATTTATCACATCAATTTCATGTAAAGCAATCTGAAAATTTACAAATTAATTCTTTTTCCACTTCTCAAAATAATTTTATATTTACATATGAAAAGTGTTCCGCAAACTTGAACCAGAAATTTCACTGAACATCCGAAAATTGATAAAGTGGAGGAACTCTACGGCATTCTGGACGTCACCATTCGAAATAGATCAAAATTCCAAAATGAACTGCAGCCGCAGTGAGATTTCGGGGATGAATAAAATAAAGATGTAATCTGCACAAACTTTAGCAATAATGCATAATGAAAGGTAATAATCGCGAGCTTACTGTATGAATAGTTTCTTTACGTTTTTGGATTTCACCTTCAGGGCATCGTACAGATTTCGTCTGCGGACCCACTGCATCATAGTCGTAAGTGCGTGAAAATGATCTGCCAATCTTTGTTATACGACCTGCAACAAGTTTTACATTGGTCCGCATCTCATCAAATCTGTGAAACGAAAATTTTATTGGGTGCAGTAAGTGCTGTAATACAGTTAGTGCTAAAGGAAATCATATTGCTTATCGGTGTCCCGAAATGGGTAGTAATTTTTCAACCTCTCTTTCTAGGATTGATCTTTCCCGCTGAAGATTTGTCACGTCAGTAGGTACACCCATCAATTGTTCAGATGTAACTCAGGCATCTCCCCTAGCATGGTCAGTAATGTTCAGTATAAGTATCATAAGTGGAATACGGGAAAACCTGAAGCTTTATCAATCTGTACCACATCGCCTGTCGCAACTCTTTGTTTTGTACATGCTTCAATCATTTTATTGCCAAGATCGTAAACTGTTTCCATTTACCTGATCTTGTATACTTGCGAAAATAGTCTCTTCTCATCTTATTCCTTCTTTGCTTCAAATATAATAATTTAAAGTTGAATATGCAAAGATATGGTGAGATGAGGAATCCATAGTAAATAACTAAACAAATCATTTTGTTGCTTACTAATGGAAGTTTATGGTAATTGTAGTAATTAAGTATCAATATCATGGAATTCGTTTATCATACTCATGTTCTTACAACTACTG
>NW_018108201.1:110320-116340 GCF_000183805.2 Loa loa
CTTCAGGGCATCGTACAGATTTCGTCTGCGGACCCACTGCATCATAGTCGTAAGTGCGTGAAAATGATCTGCCAATCTTTGTTATACGACCTGCAACAAGTTTTACATTGGTCCGCATCTCATCAAATCTGTGAAACGAAAATTTTATTGGGTGCAGTAAGTGCTGTAATACAGTTAGTGCTAAAGGAAATCATATTGCTTATCGGTGTCCCGAAATGGGTAGTAATTTTTCAACCTCTCTTTCTAGGATTGATCTTTCCCGCTGAAGATTTGTCACGTCAGTAGGTACACCCATCAATTGTTCAGATGTAACTCAGGCATCTCCCCTAGCATGGTCAGTAATGTTCAGTATAAGTATCATAAGTGGAATACGGGAAAACCTGAAGCTTTATCAATCTGTACCACATCGCCTGTCGCAACTCTTTGTTTTGTACATGCTTCAATCATTTTATTGCCAAGATCGTAAACTGTTTCCATATCGGTTGTCTTCATTGTAAGCCTTCCCACTTTTGTACCACCACCAGTTGCTGGCCGGTCGATTTCAATGCTTACAACTTCGCCTTCCAATACCCAAAATAAAGATGAGTTAGCAAAAACCAAATATTATGAAGCATAAACTGCTTTCACATTGTTAACAGTACTCAATCCGATTAAAGATTACTTGGCCTGACCATGGAAAATAAACCACAGAGTACCAGGAAGCACGAAAAACACATGAATAAAGAGATAACAGGGCAGTTACGTTTTGGTAAAAAAGTGTGTACCTCAGTTTCTTCCTTGATTCGTACAGCTATAGCCTTTCGAAAAGCTTGCATTAATGCCTCAGTCTTGCTCATTTCCATTGAGAAGACCTCAGAAGCGGTTATGGACACAAATGGAGTGTCTTCGCCGAGAGCCTGTGATAAGCCCATTGCAATGGCTGTTTTTCCAGTACCTGGTTCACCTGTTAGTAACACCGCTCGACCTGAGATTTTGCCGTCCTGAAAAACAATGCAGTCTAATTTGCCATTACATAAAATAAAGCTACCACTCCATTAGATTTTTAAGAATCACAACTGCCAACAACACAACTTGAAAACCATCAACTACTAATTTCCATCTCTCTCACCTAGTTTTGATGGTAAATTATGGAAAGGATGAATAAAAAGAAGGTGATAGCATGACCGATGGGAACATCATTGATTTTGGAAACATATGTCTTGTGGCATGTCACTGCGACATGTTAGGCAGCCAAATGACCCTAGGAAAAAGAAATGGATCAGTCATATACCAGATTGCTTGAGATATTATGTGAGACTATAAATTAGATTATAATACCTGAATCATTTTTACGATAATTCCAGCAGCCCGTCGTGCTTCCATTTGACCGACCATACCCTCAGAAACCCGTTCTGGCTCCAAATTTGCAGATAATCCAAGGCCACGAATGTGGGAATGTGCTCCGATTCGTTCCATCTTCAGCACATCGCGCACAAGTACGTTGTCTACCGTCGCCATCTTTTTTATAAACTGTTATTTTCAACAGTATAAAAAGATAGCTCACAAATCACGAAACAAACATAATCCCAATATTGCGACCAAATATCAACAAATTTGTACGAGAAGAGAAAAAGCAAGAACAGCAGGGAGGAAGAATGGTAGGAAAATGTTTAAACCACCTGCAGTTCGGCCCTCCGTCTCCTACGGCGATATAGAACCAGGGCTTTATGTAACGCGGCCTGCATATTAGTACGATTAAACCGTCATGAAAATAATTTACTCTTCCATCTCATAATGGGATCTGAAGAACCTACCAAATGGTGTGATTGTTTATGAACGAAAAAGGAATAGTCGGTATAGAAAAAGAAATAAGATAATGAAGGTAATGCACAATGCCTTAGGAAAGTTTATAAGCGTAGGTTAGAGAAATATTTTCGAAAGATGATCGTTTGCTGATTGAATTAAATTTCGACCATTTCAACTTCTTTGCTGATTGGATCAAATTTTAACTTCTTACGAATGTGGTTCGAGGGAAATATTCACATTCACGTGATAGTTGAAAACTTAGTGCGGGAGGAGAAAGTAGTAGGAACTGTTGAAAGCAAATCAAAATGCTACCATTAATTTAGCCCGATTTAAAAGCAAACTCTTTCTCTTCATTAAACTGCAAAATAAAACCCATCGTCATTTGGTGAACTATTAATGTATGTGAGATTCCCAGGAAAAATCAACATCGCGGCATCCAGTGGTAGTACAATGATGGTGCGCATCCCTTTGAAGAGATTTCATAATTCAAAAAAAAGCGCAGTACAGTATCTTGATGCTGCTTATGACAAAACTGAGTATCACTTGGTTGTTATGGCAACAGCCAATCAGATTAGAGTAGTATAAGGTTGGCGAGCTGGGCGGTTGGGTTGGTCATTGTCAGTTAGGTCGCTGGTTTGGTCGGCTGCTCTCTGCTATTTGCGCGCGTGCGCGCACACTTTCGCTTCGCTTTTACGCGTTCTTCTGTGAGTTTTATTGCAAATTTGATGTAGTTTGACCTGGTTCATCTTGCTAATTCACGTCAGCCACACGTCACGTCGTGGTTGTTGATTTCGTTCTGGCCTGGTTCTCGATTTCCGTACGATTTGTGTGTCCGAGATGAAGAATGTCGTGACGCAAATCATCATACTATCAATCTGAATTCTTTTCCTTATATTTGCATGCATAGTTCATCGAAATTAAAAGGAAATCCGTCAAATCCAATGAAGAGCAAAACTATCCGTTCTGTCCACCTATTTCATTAGCAAATTATTTTATGAGACGGCCCCCGAAACAGCCGGATATCGATCGATCTGTTGGCATGTGTTGTTGCAACAGACACGTCATGTACTCTACCTTAGAGTGCGTGTATGGTGCTGCGCTATCGTTGTAATAACGATCGATTCTCTCTTCGTATACCTCTTCATTGTTCTTCGTTTAGTTCCCTCTCTGCTGATCTGTCGATGCATCCTTTTTCGCGTACTCCTGTGTGTGCTGCAGACATGCGCGTTGCGAAGGCCAAAGATGCGTGCGTGCGTGCGCGCGCGTTGACGTGCTGACGTGTTGATAGCATTTCAGACCGATCGATATAACATAGTTGTGCTGGGAAAGATAATACATGTGGAGGATTTGTCGCACGTTTCACGTAACATGCATATTTTGGGATAGATTAGTGGTCTTTGGGTAAACCATGTGCGAAGTCTTCCATCTCCTTCATTATTTGATGCATTTGATTTTTCCCGTAAAATTTATGCGTATAAAACAAAACATTTCAATAACATGGTTGTATTTTAAATTGGCAGGCAAAAAGTCCTGTAACCTATTCTTTGTGGCATGGTTTTGTGATGTTGTGTTCTGCAGAACTAGCTTTTTGTACGATTTTGTCATTCTGGGTTTGCACGGTGCAGTTTTCATGCTAGGTCAGCTTGACGTTAACTTTGGTGGGAAGGCAGGTGTACTGCGTGGCTGTAGAGAAATTATGAGTGTTAGTGACACACAATATGTGCCGTGCAGTCGTTGCGCAAATTGTGTGAAGCGTAAGCACCTGTAAGTTTGGATCAGCGCTGAAAACAGAAAGTCTGGGTTTGAAAATATGAAGATATGCATGGATTCCTATTTGTCGATTATGTTGCATTCTGTCCCTTATAGTCAGTGTTCTTTTTGTACCGATTTGTTTAGAGTTCTCTTGCGTTATACATGCTGTGCGTTACACTATTTCTTGAAGAATTTTCAGAAATGTCTGTTTCTGCGGCTTCAACCTCAAATGCAAACAGTAGCAGTAATGAGCCAGTAACAACTAGCGGCAGCACCCTGGGAGCGTCGGAAAACCCATCTGCATCGGATGAGAAAACATCGCTGGACGCGGAAAACATTCAAATTGAGGGATCGCAAAATGGCGAAGGAGCCTCTTCAGAACAGCATGTTGATGATGGAGATAATGATGATAGTGCTACTGATGTTGGTGCAGCTGCGCCATCAACAAATGGCTGGGAGTCACCGCGGCAGGTTCATTTACCGTTTAACTTGATGCACTTGTCCTGTACGTAATTCACTGAGTGTGGGTGTCGGTTGTTTGTATAGGCAACATTGGAATCATGTTAGTTTCATTTAAACACTCAGCTGTTTCCGATTTTTTTTAGGAAGCAATTAATGGAGTAGTACAGCCGCGCGTGATCCCACCGCCAGGTAAGCCCACACGGCATACAAATCAATTGGAATTCATGTTGAAGGAAGTTTTGAAACCAGCGATGCGTCATAAGCACGCTTGGCCGTTTATGAAACCTGTAGATGCTGTACGTCTGGGATTGCCGGTATGTTTTTTTATATAATGTGAGTAAATTTTTATGCAAATTCAGCTGAGTGTTGTTTGATCATGGTTTCTGTGTGCAAGCGATAGGTTGAGATGTTCTAAATGTTTCGAAGATAGGGACTAGTGATAACTGCTTGAATTTTTGAAGGATTATCACAAGGTGATCAAGCGTCCAATGGATATGAATACCATCGAAAAACGCTTGCGCAATTGTTATTACTACTCGGCAAAAGATTGCATGCAAGTAAGTAGGCCCTTATTTTTTGAGCTGGGAGCGATGCGTACGGAGGGATACTGTTTGGGTCTGAAATAATGTTTCCACGGTATTCTCTTTGTCTCTCCTGTTCCATGTATTGTCAAAGAAAAAATGGGTCGATCCCAGAAAATTGGTTACAAAAATGAAATGAGTTGTTGTGTGCACACAACTGTTTGTTTCCATTCTTATCGATTTAAACCAAGGAATATTTCCCGCTCTACAAAAGTACCTAGGGAAACAGGAATTTGAAAAGTTTATGTTCTTTAACAATAAATTCTTGCATATTGTGGTTTTATTGTGAGCAGTAGGAAAGTCGCTATATGCTCTCTGCAGTTCCGATTAGTTTTCCTACTGAGTGATGGTTCCTCTTTACCTTTTTTATGGCTGCTTTGAAGTTTAACGATTACGAGCGGGAAATATTTTTGTATCACTTTTTTTGTTTCAAATTTCTTTCGATTAGCGCCCTTCGATCTTGATGGGTGCTGTCTAAAAGTCATTTGCAAAGAGAACATCGCAACGCGAGCATATTTCACTAGTGATTCGATTGAAAACGAATGAATAAAACAAGGATTATGTGGCATTAATTTCATTTGAATCAATCACGTTTTGGGCTGCTTCATTTCCGTTCACTCCTAAATTTTTGGTGTTTTTGAACTTAGCTGTGTTTTTGTGTGTTTGTTCCTTTTTTTTTCTCACTTTATTTTTTTGAGCTGGGAAGGAACCACTTTTGTTTTACGAAGCACGGGTATTTAAATTCAATCTTTTTTCCCTAAACGTCTTATATTACAAGAAATGTTTACTGGTACGAGAAAAGGTGGAAAGTATGGTTTCAAACTCTTGGCTGGACGCAGAAACACAAATTTTTTGTTTGCCATTACTTTAATCGTCAAAGTTTTAGCAGGTATGGGAGAGCTTTGTCATTTACAATTGTTTTAATCCTCTTTTCCCATATATAGTGTTTTTATACGATTTCTGAGACACTAAACATGTTGTGTCAATGTTATACTTCATACAATAGCGACTCTCGTTTATTACACAATGCTGGGCACATCAGATGCCACAACATATATACAGATATGTACACGTATATGTATGTATATATATGTGCATGTATATATATATACATGTATGAGAGACTTGTAATATGCCGTTTCATTTAAGAATTGGGAATACATGCTACCGAAAAGACGAGGAATTACGAATGCGTACGAACTCTTTCACAGAGGAAACTGCTTATAAAGATATATATATACCTAGCCGCATAATAACATGTAGTTTGAATTCCTTTTATAGCTCGTATGTTCGCAGTTTGAGTGGATGAGCAATGTCAACATAGTTTTTGATTTCGAGATAAAGATAAGAAACTGGTCGAATTGCCTAATTCTTTGGAGCACGAAGTAAGGATGACATCAGCATAATGCTTCCAAATGAAGTTAAGCAAAGCTGTAGTTC
>NW_018108201.1:116661-127862 GCF_000183805.2 Loa loa
GGGACTTGAATTATTTGAAAGTTTAGGAAATGATCCTTGATAGTAGTTTACTTAATACCAGGAACTTTTTCATTAATTCAGACTTGTTGAGGACGATGAGGGAAAGGAAATCACTCCTTACCAGCTAGGTGAGTTAGAATCAAATATGATGGGAACGTGTGAACAGTTATGGAATGGTTGTATTATGCATGCAATTATAGTATTATCAAAAGCACTTCAGTCTCTGCAGTTCCAGTAGTTGCACAGCTGAGTCTGTGCTACTGTTCATTTAACATGCATGGTTTTTTTTATTGTTTTGCAAATGGGCACCATAGATATGAAGGAAAATGCATAACTGATGGGTCAGTTCCTCTTCTGTTGATATCTGCGCTAGGATAATGTCTCATATATACGCTTTAATTCTATATACTTTGCATCTCACAGACTTGTTCCTTTACTGCGTTTGCGAAGATAGGATGAGAGGGGAGAGAAGCTGAAATGTTTAGGTCTCTTTGCTTTATTTGTCAGAAATCTCACGATTCTGGAACTTTTTCGTATCGTCCTTGCAACTTAGACTTTTGTGATAAGTGTGGGATCCAATTGAAATTCTGTGTTCCTTCCTTTGGTAGTAAATGTACATATAAAAATGTTGTGAAATTGGAGACTTTTTCTGTTTTATTCTACTGTATGTTATCTTTGGTTTTCAGAATATCTCGCATTAAGCTGACTTAGGTTGTTAGAACAGTAATTCGAAGAGTGCTAGACCAAATACTGAGATAAAGGAAGAAGGCTTAAAAAGTATTCCAAAGTTCGGAGAATTTAGCCAATATTCTCTTCAACTGTTATACATTGTTAGCCCTAAAAATTTTCGAGTTTAGTTGTGAGACTTGAGCGCAGAGTGGCTGATCTTTGGTTTTTCAAATTCCGACATTGACTAAATTTCCGGTCATGTTACGTATTTGATGGGTTCTTCTGTATGTTCGTATTTTGAAGTCCCGAGTTTCGTTTCAATGCCGCAAGTGATTCCTCCCGAAGTAAATCCTTTCTGTGAATCCTAACTGTGCAAATTATTAGATCATTCTGGACCACGAATTATTGAGAGGAAGAAACCGTGTATGTCTTAAGAATCTACTTTGTATAGTTCGTCGTGTTTGCTTGGGAGTGGATGGTAATTGGTGCAGCTTGAAATATTTGTTATGCAAAAACTGTTGCCACTTTAAAGCTTGAAATAGCTGCAGCTAAGCGCGGTTCTCTTTGTTCAGGACGTTATGACAATGTTCAACAATTGCTACACGTACAACCCTCCTGAGTACGGGGTTTATATGATGGCGAAGAACCTGGAACAGTACATTCTCACCAAGCTCGCAGCGATGCCCCCGGAAGTAAGGCTTTTTAATTATTCATTACATCTGTTTTTGCTAGCTTTCAGGATTTTGAGTCCATTTTTTCCAACTGCTACAAATTCAACCAAAATGAAGACGATGTATCACTTATGTGCAAGAATGTGGAAAATTTGTACAGAGAAAAAATGAAGCTTCTACCGCCTCAGGTATTTTTAAAACTTTCACACTGTGCGATACGTGCAGTATTCCACAGGTTTGTGAATGTTCTTTGTTTCCGTCCTCTTTTTTTTTCTTACAGTTACAGCTTATCAGTGTTACTTCTGGTATTCCTGACTTTTCATTTCAGGAAGTGGAAATACCACGTCCAACAGCTAAACGAGCTGTTGGTAAATCGAAGAAGTCAACGGGTCGTGTTGCAATCGTTAAAGGAGGTAAATTGTTTTCTTGCAATTTTGTGAGTAGGCAATTTCAAATTTATCTTCTTGTACTTGATAGTTAATGAGTTCCTTTTCCCCCAGGAAGCCGTGAATCGTCTGTATCTGTACAACGTGGGGCTGCCGACAGCTCATCGGTTTTGGATGCTGCAGCAAATGGAGCTATTCATGCTTCTGCATCAGGTGTTGTAGATGATGTCCATCCAACGTCATCACAAGCTCCTGTTCAACCTGTTCTTCCTTCGAAGGTTCTTTGCTTTCCTTAAAAAATTTATGCCTACTTTCCTCTTGAAATTTTTGGTTCAAGTCTTACTGATGTCATCTACAATTTCGTTTGATAAATTTTGTAGTCGATGAGGACATTTCGGTGTTTCTCGACAGTAGGAACGTAGGTTTGTTCTCCAGCTTGTATATTAACTAGTTTTAGGTTCAGAAAGGTGTCAAACGGAAGGCAGATACAACAACATCATTTGGTGATGATGTCGTAAGTGCGAAGATTGCGACTCGTCGAGAATCTGGACGACCCCCTAAAAAGCCAAATTACTTCATCGATTATAATCAGTTGAAGCCTCGTTTTAAAGGAAAACAAACTGAACAGATGAAATTTTGTCAGCGTCTTGTCAATGAATTATTCACGAAGGTAAACAGCAGTAAACTATGTTGTTTGGGATGCAAACACATTTTCAAGGAATTCTGTCTGGATTTATCGTAGAACAGTGTGGAGTATGTCGTCTATTATATAATATTGGTTCTAAGAATTTGAACTGTATGATGAAACGAAAGGTATTTATAAATGATGCTGATGAATGAGGTTTTTTCTAGTGGTACCTTTGGCTATCGTAGTTTTTCCTTGTTTGGCTGTTTGGATCGGACCGTAACATTCCTTCATTTGCTCGTTTTTAGCAGCTCTATAGAATTAGCATATATTCAGAAGTGCAAATCGTTTACTTGGCCATTTCTCGAGCCAGTGGACGTCGAGGGTTTAAAATTGGAAGATTACTATGATATAGTGAAGAATCCAATGGATTTGGGAACGATTAGGTAATGGGCTATCGATTATTTTCATTTAGAATGTTAACGTTGCTGGCTGTGGCCTGCAAATTGCTCATTTGCTGGTCCTTCTTGATTTCAAAATTATGTTTGTGTCCAGAATAATCGATTGAGTTGAAGCAAGTTTGAATATTAAGATTCCTTTCCACTAATCAATCAGTATTCCATATTCAAAAAAGACCATTGCTTTTCTATTTCTGTTTTCATAAAATACTTCTCAAGTAAATAATAGTTTTAAGGAGGAAGTTGGATGCTAAGCAGTATGCTACACCGGAAGAACTACGGGCTGATGTTATATTAGTTTGTGAGAACTGCTACAAATACAACCCCACGTCAGATCCAATTCATCAGCATGGTCGAGCTCTTCAGGTTACTCGACTAAAAATTTGATTTCAAAAAACACTAAAGATTTATTTTCGTAACTAAAGCATTTTCAGAAATATTTCGAAGACAAGTGGCACCAAATGCCTGAGGAGCCAGCAGTAGTTGATGAGGGGACAGCGGCAACACAGGTGGTGGCAGCAGCGGTCTCCACACCAATAAGTCATGTTACACCACCAGCTCATGTGGTCACATCCGCTTCCACAATAGTCAAGGATGAATCAGTGGTGCCTGGTCTTCCTCTTGTGCCACTAGATGTTTCTTCAGGTGTTATTGACAGTGATGAACACATTGATCTCATTTTACTTGCTTTGCAAACTGAAACTGCCAAATGTCAGGAAAAAATATCTGAGCTTCAGCGTCATTCTCAGGAAATTTTGTCGTTGAGGTTTGATTTTTACCTTCTTTGGTTTCTAGAATTTCATGTTAGTTCATGTAACGGAAATGGGAATGAAAAATTAGCTTAACGGGAAGTATAGCAACGTGCAAATGTTAATGAATTTGTTGTTGATTTTGATACCGTTATAGGCTGAAACGAAGGGAAGCTCAAGCAAATCATCTGCCGGTCCCGGTTCTTTCGGCAGCCACTGTAGGCACCCTTCAATCTTTGGTTTCAACACAGTTTTCTTTCATTGCCAGTAGCCCAACTCCGATGATGAAGCCATCCGCCGCATTTCCAGCCAGTAGTGGCGGTGCCTCTGTGTCACGCAAAAAACCCGGCCGTCCTGCCAGGACTTACCAACAACAAACCTCAGGATTAGCTGCAGGACTGCGTACGAATAATGTTGCCGCGGAGATATCATCTCAGGAGCGAGAACCGAAGCAAGAAATGAATGCACCGGTGAGCAAGGCTTCTGCTCAACGTCAAGTCCAAAATTCGATGCATGTGTCTGCTCCAGGTGTACGTCCTGCGACAGCAGCGGTACCACCACAGGGAACACCTCAAAAACCTCCGGAACAAAATATACCAACGTCAGCGGCGCGTAAGCGTGGTCGGCAGCCCGGCTCTAAAAATAAACCAAAGACGGATGTGACACAATCGGGTACACCGGTTACAGATGCTGCACCACGACAATCTGGATCAAGAAGGGTGCGTGAAGATTATGACTTCGATTCGGAAGATGAACGTACTGCAGAACCAATGAGTTATGATGAAAAAAGACAACTTTCGCTGGACATCAACAAACTACCGGGTGATAAGCTGAGCAGCGTAAGTTTTTGATAAATTCTGTATTTTGGAAATGGTTGGATTTGTAATTGCAGTATATCCTAATTTTTTGGATCGATATTTTATTTCTCATAAAAAAGAGTACTTTTCATTTTGGGATTCCTGAAAAGTTTGCGCCAGTTCAAAGGTTAGTTTTTATTGTAACCCGTGGAGAAATAATATATCATTATAGAACTGTAATGAGTGTTATGTAGATTCAATTTATATTCCATATTTTCAGGTTGTCAGTATTATTGAGTCTCGAGAACAGCTTCCGGGGTTCAACCCTGAAGAAATTGAAATTGATTTCGAGACTCTTAAGGCGACTACGCTGCGCGAGTTAGAAGCATTTGTTGCTGCATGCTTGAAGAAGAAACCGAGGAAACCGTACAGTATGTCTCATTTCTTGCTGTGTCACTGTGTTGTATCTTTACAAGTATAATAATTCGAATATTAATAGTTCTGTTGTTGCAGCACCGAAGTCGCAGAAGGAAGTTGAGATTAAGAAACGAGAGCTGGAAGAGAAAATCAAAGGCCTGGGTGGAGTGATCACTGCAACACCTGTGACTGTAGGTTGGTCGTTTCTACTGGTTGAAATTTCATTCAAGATTCCGATTATCATCTGTTCGGACAGTCTTTCAGTCTCCCTAGTTTTCCACTTTGCAAAGCATTTTAATTTTTATTCCAGCACAAAACGGTGCACGAACAGAGCCGACAACCACGGGTAAAGGCGGTGAACCATCGTCTTCAGATTCCTCTTCAAGTGAAGATGACTCATCGTCGGATTCGTCATCTTCGGATTCCTCAGATAGTGAATCAGGTTAGAGTGTTATTTGACAAGGTGATAGATTTTAAGGACCCATTTCAGCGTTTTTCCTCATTTTCATTTGTTCCTCTTGTCTATTTGATCTTGTTTTATAAACTCATTTTCTTTACTTACCTCATTAGCATTTGTTGTAATTTAGCGGCTTAGTTCAGGCATTTCGTTTTTTTGAACCGTTATTAATGTCAGTGTGCCAGCATAGAGCGATAATAATTTATTACTGATGTCATTAATTCTTGATTGTTGATTCCTATTATATATAGCTTAAAGGAGCGTTGTTTCATAATTAAAGAAGGTGCTCTTTTGATTTATTTAAATGGCGAAAGCTCGGTTATCAGGAATATGTGATGCTATTATTTATCCATGTAAGGTTGTGCCCGTAAGTGCAATATCTACAACAGGCAACACAGTCGCATGCAAATCTCTCGCTATAAACGGTGGTTGACGCTTGTCAATAGGGAAAGTTTTTTTTTAAAAAAAAATTTAAAAAACCATTTTGTAAGCTGAAGCGAGGCGAAGTAATTAGGGACAAAAAATCGCAATTCTGTGATTCTCTGTCGCTTTTTTCACAAATCTCAATGATTACCAGAGCGGAACCATTTGCCATCTTCACCGTTTCCGATATACAACGGTAGCCATTTTTTTCAAATTTATAGGACCAACCTTTTTTCCTGGATTTCTTTTTTTTTGCACATCACTTGTTAGGACAATTGTCCACTTAGTTTGTGGAGGGATAGTGGACTTGTCGGAAAGAAGAAATCACTGTTTGTGTTGATAACCTGAAGTGGAATTGCACTTCCGGAAAGGGTTTATTTGTTGTATTTTGGTATTCCTTTTAAATTTAAAAGAGACAGGAGAATAAGGTGAGAAATGAAAACACTGTCTAGAGATTGTTATTCCGCACTTCTCTTGTGGTTATTTCTTTTACTTCTCTTGTGATGTGCAAAAATTTTTTTGATTGCTTTTGTTTCGTCAAATTTTTTGTCGAACTCTATTTCATAATTTCTTCGTTTTCATTTTCTTTCTAATCATAGACCCGTCTCTAATTTTTTGTTTAAAAAGAGCCAGCGAGGAATGATCTGTTTAATTTTTTGTAATTTTTGAATATCGGGAGTGGGTGTGCTGTTTATATCTGGCATGATGTTACATTAAATCGATAGAATTTTTTAAATTCTGCTGTTTCCTGCCCCATGTTCTAACTGATAACTGGGATTTATCTGATACTTGTCACTCATGAAACCACTGAAGCTCTTACCACTTTCTCTTTCAAGTCTTATTTCATAATTTCCATGTTTTTCGTGGTAATACTGTCATAGTGCATCTTCTCTTTTCTCGCTACACTTTCCCTGAAATCAGCGCTATTTCCGTTTAAAAATGCCAGTAATTGACTAATAATTAGATTCTCATTTCACATTGCAACGATCTTATCATTACTTGTTGATGATGAATTGCTGACTACTTTTGTTTTTGTTTTTTGTGCATGGAATATTGTTGTTGTTTTGTCCAGTTCGATTCCACAGCACGCGTATTTATCGTTCGTTCTTCATCGATAAAATAAGTCATTTTTACTCATACTGATACCATGCAATTTATGGAAAATAACATGGGAAAGTAAAGATAAGCGTCAATCACCATTCGTACAGAAGCGAGAGTTTTGTATGTAAAGGTAAAGTGTGATTATCCTTGACTCAGGGGATTGTGTTGGAGTCTTTGATTTCTTCATTACTAAGCTTTTTATCAACATGAATTAAGGCTCTCGGTTACTATTTCAGAGACCACAGGTAATGCAAAAGTGGAACACCAGGGACAACGTGTTGGTACTGAAAAGTCACAAAGTGCTGAGCATTCAACGGACAAGGTGAAATTCTGCCCCATACTTGGTTTAATATCAGCAAAGTATGAAAGAAATTCAGGATTGTGCGAGATGGTGTGGCTTCTGAACTGCTTCAATGATTTGTGGTGTATGCTCTGTGTGCTAAATAAGCCATACTTCTTTTTGAACTGCTAGAAGTACGACTTTGAATGCGCATTAAATTAGAGTATCCTTGATTCGAAATTAAAAAGTCGTTGTTTGAAGAAGGAAACAACATCAACTACACCATCTACAAACAGTCAGCAACAGCAGCTTGGTCCTGTATTGCAGCATCCTACAAATCGTCTACATCTGGGGAATATCAAAGGTAATTTACAGCTTATCCTCATCCCTGTGGATATAGAAGGGGTAGTGCGATGGCAGTTGAAGGGTGGTTTCATTAGTGCTATCTATATTTAGTGTTTTCTGTACGAAGTTTTTTTGGTGGGTATGCTATCGCTTGGTGAGTACAGTTTTTTATTGTATTCACCAAAAAGTTTTCGTATTTTTTTCTGCTGGCTTCTTCCCATTTCTTGAACATGGGAAATTTTCTGTGACGGATACAGCAGTCAAGGAAGTGTATGGGAAAATATAATCTGTATAAATCAGTATATACTGATCTCCGCTAACCTTTACATCTTACGCAGAAAGGAATTTGTTCAAACAAGCTGTCTGTTGAGAGATATATTCTGTAGTATTCTACCATCATGTGGGTGGTTTTGATTCGTAAATGTTATTTGATAATTTAGTTTTCTTTAGTATCTTGCAAGAATATTTGATTGATTTTTCAGAAGAGCAGACGGACGATGGTAGTGCTTCTTTAGCAATGACAGGAACCGAGCTTGTTACTGTCAATTCGAGTAATGCATTACCCGTCGCACAGCAGGCACAGGTACAACCACAGCAAGCACAATTGCAAATTTCTGGAGGATCAATACTTGATCAGTTGTTACCAGCAAAGCAAAACGGTTCGTTGGAAACACTAACTGATGAGTCATTAAGTATGCAGTTCAATCTCTTGATCCTTTAGCGGGTGGACTCGTAAGTTTGGTCAGACGGTTGGCATTGAATGGTTTGTGGTTGGTGTCTTCCGTGTTTGCAACATCATTGGCATTGAATTCTAATATAATTTTGGTATATGAAGCATTACGATTTAATTATGGTTCTAACAATTTTTTTTCTTTTTGCTTAGTCTTAAGGTTCTTCTAAAGCAGATGGCAAATGTGATGTTGGTAACTGAATAGGAATGATTACGAATTTTATCCAAGCTGAGGTGTTATGTGGAATAAATCCAGAGAATTTTACATTCACAATACGCTTTTTTAGAAATGGAGGACAAAGCTGGTGTGAAAAAATTAGCTGGATGGGACACGTTGGCGAAGAAAAGCCAGAGTGGTAGTCTGAATATGCAAACATCAACGCAGTTTGAGTTATTCCGAAAGCATGCTAGAGAAAAAGAAGAAAAGGTTGTTCTAGTGTTACGTATCTAAAAATGAACGGATATTTCGATATCCGATCCTTGGAAAACTATTTGGGGTAGTGATACTGATGGGAGTGGATATTATTCATTTCGTTAATGGCGAACATTGTGTAGCTATAACTACATGGTATAAGTTGGTATCCTATGACGATTACATTGTTTCAAATTGAAGCGTAAGCAGCTGAGAGTGGAGGAAGAACGAAGGCGTCGTTTGAAAGAACAGGAAGAAAAAGAGCGTGCTAAGGATCAGGCTGCAGCCGAAACTGCTGAGATGGAACAGAGAAAACAAAATGAACTTTTACGTCAAAAAGAACAAGTTAGATCTATGGTTTATTTTGGTGGATTCACAAGGCAGTAGTGTGTAAAAATAGTGTTTTAAGATTATTTTAGCAATAAATTGAGCTCTTGAAGTAATCCTGCTCTGTTAATATTGCAATGATTGTTAAGTGGAGCAGAGAAAAGAAAATACAGCGGATATGAGGGAATGTGAACTTATTTGGTTTTTGAATGCTGATTCTCATCATTTTGATGAATTTCCTGTCACAGCGGATGTACAAGAAAATTGTTGTCCCTCATCGTACATAATTATGTACGAGACTGTAGGGAAGTACAATTTTTCCCTTGATTAGTATCCCTTTTATTTCGTCTTCTATGCGGAGTTTAGGTCGTTGATGGTCATTTTAAAATAGTTGTTTTATAGTGTTGTTAACAGAATCTTAAATTCCAAGCATATTCTCTTACAGTAAATAGATAACTTATAAATTTTCTCCCGCGAGTGGAGGATGTTATGTTGAAATAAAAGTTATTCGTCTAAGAGCAAAAGTAAACAACTAAAAAAATTTGGTAGAAGAAAGCAATTATATTTCAGGAAAGACGACGTCGAGAAGCGATGAGTACAGGTGGTGATGTCACAAGCCAGATGGATTTAATGCTCAATTTTGAAGCTAATTTCTAAAAGTAATTTCCAAAATGTGTTCGTGTTTTTCATGTTTTGCTTCACTTTTTGTGAGTAATACTAAGCATTCTGTTGATATAATGTTTACGTGTTTATATCATAAAATTTTAGCACTGTTTTGAAACTGGCACCATTTTTAGGCCTTGGTGGCAGGAAAAAGAGGGAATGGAGTAATTTCTTGCGGTTTTATTGATTTTCTTTCCTTTGATTAATTTGAATATATCAGTCTTTTCGTTCTCTTTCCTTAAAATAATCGGACATAATATCCACAAATCTAGGGATTTCCAAAATTTTCAAACAAAATCATTTTTATAGTTACGAATCTTTGATATGGATTTGATCGAACAGCCGTCCTTTAGTCGATTTGTTAATGGGGTTATGATTCAGTTGGGAGTGGATATGGTTCGTAACTTGAGTATCATTTGGGTTATGAAACGGATTCCTTTCTGTAGTTTTGAAATTCCATCCATCGAATCATTCTTTTCTGGGAGAAGATGAGCTGGCGAATGCCATTATTATTATTATTTTCTTTTTTTTTCTGTACAGTGATATGTATAGTTTAAATTTATTTTAATCAGTCTAAAAAAATTCAGTTCCATTAATTCACGTCTAACATTGTTTTAATGCTATGTAGTAGTACCCACCAACTGAGGTTCATTTGTCTTCGTTTGCAAGCATGTGCACTGTTGATTTGCTTATTTGCCTTTTATAGGGAGATGTTTGTTGATCGATTTCGACAAAATTTTTTTTTTGATTAGTTTATTTCAAGATAACGTTACCTGTACATCTTTAACCACTTATTTCGAAGGTTGTTATTAGCTAAGAAGTCCAGAAATTACGGTAGTGATTATGCACAATCTGAATCGGCTGCTCTTTTCCGGATCATCTTACACTTTTAGTGGACTAAATGACCAAATATCTGATTAAAGTAAGCGTAAACCACTTCCTTCCTTCAGGGAACGTGAACGGAAGCAGGGAGGAGGGGCTGATACTGAGCTACTTCCGGAATTTTGTTGCTTTCCCTGGGGAATACGATTCAGTAAATATTTGGACAATTCTAATATCTGAGTGGAAATTTAGCTCAGTATTTTGTTAACGAATTAGCTGTTCTGATTTTTCGGAAGATAGCTAAATTTCCTTGTTGCTGTGTTGTTGATATGTAATGGCGTTCGAATTTTTGGCCTTCACCTCATTTGCCAACTGCGTACTTTCTTCTGTTCGTCAGGAGTAAAATGGTTTGCATTCAAGCATTACATTTGTTACATGGGCTTTCTTGAGTAGTGCTCAATAGGGGAAGCATTTGTATGTCCGTGAAATTAGAGTTCAGTTAAATGAGAAACAGAAGGCAGTTTTCCTCTGCATGGAGTATGGTAAAGTAGCGCCAAATTTATCGTCTGTATGCATAGTTTGTTTCTTTATGATTATGAGGACGTATTATCAGCCATCGTCATCTCACTATTGTTATCAGTGAAACTTTCCACAAGCTTTTTTTTTTGGGCATCATGAATTGTCAGTGGTGAGTAACAGTTGATGTGGGAAGTAATATTTCTGGGAAATTGTCTTGCTTGTTTGTTTTTATCTCTTTTCTCTCCTAAAGGTTTCAGATGTTACGCGGTTTGTATTGTTTTTTTTCTTTTGCATTATAACATTGTTCCTTTATTTCTCCATTATCTTTATTCCCCATAGGTTTGCTCATC
>NW_018108201.1:128563-177362 GCF_000183805.2 Loa loa
ATCTTATTTCCCCATAGGTTTTTGCTCATCATATTTTTAAAAAAAAAAAACGCTGTTAAGGACATTTCGTAGAAAGAACGTAATATTAACAATGTGTATTCTTTACCTTACATATATTTTCAAAAATGAAGCACATATTATGCATAAACAAACAGTATTCATGAATAACAGAGAAAGATTCAGTGAAGTGTAACGCGAAGTAAAATACACCGGATCCCCTTATTTCGATCTTCCAAAGTGGGCAGTTCGGATTCTCTGGATAATGATGCTACTAGTGTGCTGGATAGGATGTTAGTATGTGACATGATGAGAACCAAAAGTCTCCTGGAATATCCTCAACTCCATGATCCATTGCATAGCTGAAATGAAGTGAACAAGTATTTCTTACCCGATCTAATAAAGGAACAGTCATCGGCTTTACTGTTTGGAGTTTGGCTTAAGTTTTCAGTGACATGGATATAAATTGATGAGCGGAAGATCAAGATTACGTAAAATGGACATGTTTTGGTGAAGTGGTTCGTTCCTCGTTGAACATGTTCTAGTAAGCATATGTGTATCGGGCAGATCTTGTCTAACAAAGCAACACATTTCATGAAAATGATTACTGACAAGCAGTCGTACTTGTGGTCCGTGTTATCCATCAAAATAATTATTATCGCTCATATTCAAGCTTAATGAGCGGGGAGATATTTACATAGTTCGAGGTATTTCTCAATTCGTGTCGCCAGCGATACAGCGGATATTGACACCTTTGGCAGTCAGTCTGTTTATATCGAATTTATCATCTCGTTGCGAACGTATATTTTTAACTAAGACTATCGTTGCCTGAACTACTGAATTATTTCCGTGTCTCTGTCTCCTCTCTATGTCTTTGGTCGTGCATTCTTTCGCATTAATTTTTTTTTTTTCGGTGCAATTTAGGAAAAAACATTTTTTTGCATTGTTGAAATCAATATGGACGAGGTTCATCTAGAAATGTAGGCAGCCTAACATCGATAAGAGAGTGTTCACTGCCAATTGTCATTATTGTGGTTGTCGTCGTTGTTGTTGTTGTTGTTACCATCAGAATTTGTTATTTTATCATCATTTTCTTGTCAGTTTTTTCATGGCAAGTACAGTTTATTAATGTTATCCGGAAACGAAACGCATTCAAAACAATCATACAAAACCCAATGATGAATAAATGTAAGTTTTTTGGTTTTTTTTTTTTGAGTATCTTTTTATTTTTCATTTCGTCAATTTCGTTAATTGCATGAATCTCGAAAATGTACTTTCGTTTTTTTTCTTTTTTTTAAATTTTAAGCGTAGTATTTAATGGTTCTTTAATTTTTTAATATTTAATGTTTACTGATGAAGTAGGTTAGAATCTATGTAAGCTTATGCAAGGGATAATCTACAAAGAAAATGATCATTGTGTGAATCATTGAAGTTATAATTTTTCTAACAATGACTCATAAATTATTCTATTCAGAAGACCAATTTGAGGGATAGACAAAAATTTAAAACTTTAAAGGTTTGCATCATTTGGTCTATTTTGAGAGGCTGATATTGAACTTGTAAGCGATCTGCACGGATCTACTATACTGTAATTGTTGTCCAGGTTGCATGGATCCTGTTATGATGTTATCGGAGATTTGTAAAATTAACCAAATTCTGAAGAAAATATTTCTGTCTTAAAATAGTCCGCTTTTTTTGCTTTCATAATTGATGCCTTTTCTTTTTTTTCTGGAGGCACGTAAGAAAACATTTCGATCGTATTTTAGGTGAAATGTTGCTACTGTTGTCGTTATTGTATCTTCATTGTGTTTTCGGATTTGGTGGAAGACGTGATTCCGCAGAACACATAGAGCAAGCCGCCGAAAAGGTAATTAGGAATGTATTCTATTTTTGGTAGAGAAACTTCTCAACAAAAAAAAAGGATGCAATCGAAAAAAGGTGCTAGAAAAACAATGTTTTTTTATTATGAAACGAAAGTGGTTCATCGTGAAAACAGTTTTATTTTTTAATTTGTAATTTTTTTAAGACTTGCTTTCTGTATATCCTTCACGGAGATTCATGAAACTTTTAATGAAATTGTAAAACTTCTCGTTTTCTTTTTCAGAGGGCATACAGTATTCACCGTATTGATACTTTGATTTTATTGATTTTCGTTGCTTTACTTGTTTTAATTGTTCTTACGGCATGGTTTTTCAAGCATCATCGCCTTAGGTTTATCCATGAAACTGGTCTTACATTGTGTTATGGTTAGCTTTATCTTCATTTTTTTTTTTTTACTCCACAAAATCCCTGTGATCATGTTCCCTCCAAATGAAATATATATTACTCATTTGTTTGTAGGAAAAATTTACTTTTCTATTTGAATGGAAGATATGCTGGATTCTATTTGTTTGCAATCATTCCACCAAACCTGTCAGGCTTCCCATCTTTCTGTTTTTCACTCAGTTTGATTTATTTTGGTTATCTCAGTTTGAGTGATTTATTCCGTTTGATTTAAAACTTAAGACGGAATTAATTTCAGGTTTATTGATTGGCATCTTATTACGTTATACGAATATTGGTGTGATTGAAAGCCAGACGATAGATGTAATGCAGAAGAATAGATCTGCGGTACGCGACCCACCAGATTATTTACGACTTGAGGTTCGGTTATTTAACTCCAAATATGCAAACATTTACAAGAATTCTATGGGCTTTTGTTTTTGATGGCTTTTTTTTTCCCTTAAGCGACTTTTCCTAATGTTACTTCGATATTTTCTTATTACATCCTGTGTTAACAATGACGCTTCACTTCATATAACGCATCATATCAGGAGCTATCGTTTTATTCTGTTGATGATTTCCTTGGCGTTCTTTTTATCCCATTCGAATTCATTATCCCATTCAGTAATCTTTTTATAAATATTCTAATACTTTAGGTTGAGTCAGCAAAAACGCAGAAAGTGCAATTCCATTATGAATTGATGGAAGGTTTTTTTGGCGATAAAGAAAAACAAAGCGAACGACATCTCGAACAAAAAGTATATTTAAATTTTCCTCTAGGCTTGCTGTAATTTATTTATCTGCCACAGTCTTTTTTAAAATCGCTTATTTAACAAACGAAATTTGGTACTTTCAGGCTGTATTTTCCCCGGAAATATTTTTCAACTTACTTCTTCCACCAATTATTTTCAATGCTGGCTATAGCTTGAAAAAAGTACGCAGTTAAAGATTAGCAGATAATTATGATTCGCAATAATTAAAATGGCGCGATTTTTTTGCAATATGTAGAAGTAATTCCGACTTCTTAGCTTAGCTAAAAGCTCTTGCTTAGTAAGGAATAAGGTATGGTATCTTCTGTCCTTTTACGGCATGCATTTAAAAATCACATTAAATGAAGGGAAAAAATCATTTTATGCGATCGGTATTTTTAGCGACATTTTTTTCGGAATATTGGCAGTATCCTAACATTTGCTTTCGTCGGCACAACTATATCAGCTGTAATTTTTGGGTGCGTTCCTCGACATTCTATTATTCATTTGATTTTCAGAATTTGCAGTAAATGAAAAATATTTATGAAAGGCTCGAGTTTTTTACTTTCACATTTTTTCATACTCATCAATTTGTTGTTTTTAGTCTCTATCACACTTTTTTTTAGAATTATGATGCATTCATTCTGTTGGATATTCTCTTCATCATTTACGTTTAAGGAACTTCTTTTTTTCGGCGCTTTGATGTCATCAACCGACCCTGGTAAGTTTTTTTCTACTATGTTGCCATTTTGGAAAGATTCTCTAACAGTAGTAGGTGGGCACTGTGCTGAATTTTCTGATCGTTATTGTGAAATTAAAAAAAAAAAAAAAAAAGTACTTTAAAGGATGTACTGAACAATGTATTAAAATGTGGACCAAAACTTAGCAATTCAAGCAGGCTGTTCCCAAGCGGGTAATTAAGGCTGAGCTAGTTGGTTAAAGTTCTGTAACAAGACGACTCCTGTCTGTGAGCACTTTCATTGTTAGTGCTCACATTCTTCTAGCAGCGAGAGTAGTCATTATTCTGGTTTTATTATTACAGTTTTTACTTTATTACTGTTGTCGTTATTAGTATTGTATTACTGTTAATTACTGCTACTGTTAGGTTTATTAGAAGCATAAGAAGTCGATAAGTACGTTCATCTATTTACTAGTGTAAGATTCGATATATTCAAACTTCTTCAATTGTTACTTCCGAAGTATGGAAGAGGGTAACGTGAGTGATGGTGTAGTGGCAGTGTTTTCAATATGCGGCACATAATAATTCAGGGTGGAGGCTCAGTCGGTGCCTTCATACTTGGTAGCGTGTGCAAGAAGAAAGTACATTGCTGTCTCATTGATTGGCATCATTCTGGATGTTGCTATCTAAAAGCAATGATGTTACAGTAACTGAAAAATTCTATCCGGAGGTATTTTAAAGAATAGAGGGATTTAGGGCCCAGTGAATATAACGTTTAATTTCAAGTTTCAAGAACTGTTTGCGATCTCTTTGTTTCTTTCTTTCACAAAAATCATGTGGGGGGGGGGGGGGGGGAGGATGAAGTCTTTATTTCTTGGGTCATCGATATTTAAGTTAGGCTTACTACAAAAAGCTGCATGCTTGAATATAATGTGTCGTAGTTGATTTTTATAACAGTACTGATTAATTTTTTTTCTGTTCAGGTAGAATGGGACTCTTCTTTATAGTTATATTGTAACTCGTTCTAGTTCTTTTTTAAATGCTTTTCTATTAAGCAATTTTAGTATCAGTACTGGCTGTCTTCCAAGAGATGGAAGTGGAATCAGATCTGTATGCATTGGTTTTTGGTGAAAGTGTGCTGAATGATGCGGTTGCAATTGTTTTGTCAAGGTAATCTACGTTTCATTTGTTGCCAAAAGTTTGATTATTAGGATGCTGCCTCAGTCTCATGTGCAGTATAAACTTTTAACGCGTGAGGAGATCAGCTATGAAATCTAGTATGAGATTAACTTCGTTTCGTTATTATCAGAAATGTCGGATTATTTAAAATAGTACTGTTGTTAATGTCGTGAAGGTTATTAAGGAATACTTTTTGATAGCTGTTAATATCTTAAAAATTGAGTGAATATCTTATTAATTCAGGGATTACCAGTATTCCTTGAATAGTGAACTTGTCAGCAATAATATTTGTCTTCTACAGTAGTTTCTGAAATTATCTGATTTCAGTTCAGTGGATAATTTTGCAGCTTCGGATAAATCGTTCCATTTGAATTCTTTGTTTGCTGCTGCTATTGATTTTTTATCCGTTTTTTTGGCAAGTTTCTTTTTAAGAGTATAATGATTTGTCCAAAATCCTTAAAATTCTTATTATTCTCGAATTCTTATTACCGTTAAATCCTTAAATTCTTATTATTTAAATTCTTTAAATTTTTATTATCGGAAATACGAAGCTTGCAGTTTCTTCGGAAACATCTGTCTCAACCTTTTCTTTTTCGCATTGCATTAGAGATTGGTGTGATTTCATGCTTACTTCAGGATCACTTCTACTGGGTTCAGTTATTGGTTGTGCCACAGCGCTGATCACTAAAATGACTGAAATTAAGGAGTTCCCATTACTCGAAGCTGCTCTTTTCATACTTCTTTCGTATTTATCATTCCTCCTTGCCGAATTTGTCGAACTAACAGGTTTGTATTACCATTATTAGTTGGTCGATTCGATTTGGAAATTAGTAGTTTTATTAGTTAATTAGTACTTATTTACATAATTATATGAATTTCCGTGTTTCTATGCATGTTCATTAGTGTTATAAATGACATTTACATTAGATTAATTAGCAGTTCGCATACTCGTTTTAAGTCAATCTTATATTCGTCGCAAGTTAATCTTATAAGGATAAAAATTTCCCTGAATTTTTCTAAAATTTTGTGCTACTTCAGGAATTGTGGCCGTTCTTTTTTGTGCCATATGTCAGGCTCATTATACTTATAATAATTTGTCGGATGAAGCAAGAACCAGGACAAAGCAGTTTTTTGAGGTATTTGTTACAACAACTAATTGTACTACCAGAAATGTTTTTCGGAAATTATTGTAGGTGAAAAATGATAACTGTATGATGTCAATAGCTGTACGACCTCTTGACTGAAATACTATATCGTATTTCACATTCCAGAATGTTGCGGCATATATTTCAATGCTGGGATGGTCTTTTTTCTGTCCACAAAGTCGGGAGTAGAGCAGTGAGTCGAGCTAAAAAAGGTGTAGAACCCGTATGGTAAAGTCAAGTACTACGGCGACAGTGTTAATTTTTCAGGAAGTTTCATTCTTGATGGAAAGCTTCATCTTCTGTTATATTGGAGTAAGTGTTTTCGTATCACACAGTCAACAATGGAGTATATCCTTTTTTCTTTCCACCCTGGTGAGATATTTTTTGTCTTGTAATAATTGTCCTTTTTGGAATTTTTCTCTTTCTAATGGTGCATGTTTTTATCTATATCACCAAACGATTAATCTGTATAATAAGCAAAATTGCTTTTAATTTGAAAGGTTAATGCTCTGTTTCGTCAGTTATGCTCACTAGGAGGCCAACCAATTTAATTGTTCAGATCGCTTTGATGCTACGGATTAAATCTTTTACCTTGCAGTTTTTTTTTTTCTTTGTGGTATGATATGTTTATAATTCCGAATATTTGTGTTTCATAAGCTTATACACTTCTATATTTTTCACTTATGCATCTTTTGTAGCTTTCTGTGTTTTTATCAAGGGCAGCCCATATCTATCCACTTTCTGCCATGTTAAATATTCACCGAAAACCTAAAATTCCACAGCGATACCAACATATGATGCTTTTTTCGGGTATGATTTCTCTTCTTCTGAAAGAAACGGTGTCGATTTTTGATTATTTATTTTAATTCATTTGTTAAGTAAACTGTCAGCTGAGACTTTTTTCTATATAAAATTAGAATTCATAAACGAAGAAACTGCAAGATTGAATTCTGTAACTCATTTAATTTTTAATTAAAGGATTGCGTGGTGCTATGGCCTTTGCACTTGCATATCGTAATACATCAACAGATAATCGTCAGATTATGGCTACCACAACTAGTATGGTTGTAATCGTAACTGTATTGTTCAACGGTGGCCTTACTTCTTGGTTTACTGAGTATTTGGGTATCAGGTCACTTCGTTTTTGTTTTGTTGAGTAGAATATTTGGGAGGAGTAAAATTTGAATAGAATATCTGGGAAGAAAATGTATGTGTTGTAGAAAATAGATGAGCATAATTGTTTGCTGTTATATATTTGAAGAGATATTTTCTACCGGAATTATCTTTAGACATGGTGTTGATGCTTGTGACGATTCTCAACTGCAGCTGAACCTAGTCAGTACTTCGTTTTTTTCTACGTAAATTCTGTATGACGATTTATGAATGTTTCGAAAGAAAATATTTTTGTGGAAAAAAATTCTAACATGCACATATCTTCCTCATACGAAAAGCATCTTAAACCTGTACTAATTTTTATTATAACGTACATTTTAAATATCGGATGACAGTCATCTTAAGAAATATAGGATGAAGACATGGATACATTATCGCGTGTCAGTGGACAAAATCCATGGGATAAAGCTTTCCTTCCTCGAAAATGGTACAATTTTGATGCTTCGTAAGTGCTTCCGTTTCTTTTTCCTGATACGTGTCATTTTTTTATGAGCCAAATTCTTTGGACGGATTTTTGACCAGCTCTCCAATCATTTTAAAGAGAAATGACAATTATTAAAGTATTTACATATTTTGCTACTTTTTTAGCTATTGATGACCTCTTAATTATAATTATAAAATTATTATTAGACTAATTTGCATCCGTGTTTTTTACTTAATGAAAAGTCGTTTGCAGCTTTATGAAGCCATTCTTAACTAATGCGAATCCAACATTACTGGAGACAATGCCATCATTTATGGCACCATTTGCGAAAATATTTACAACTAGGCAGCAGTTAACAATGGTATATATTGTTGCAATGATAATAACTAACGGGAATAATAATTAACAGTCGAATCTGAAATCAGTTTTACCCAACAGTCCATATATCAGTAATGTCAAGGCAGTAGAATAGTATTTAGTATGGCAGGTGCAGTTCTGATGATAAGTGTTTATCACCGTTAGATTGCAATCATTGCATTTTACTACTGCTGGTATTGCTTAGTTTTTTATAAAATTTTCTTAGTAGTTGAGATTGTTATGGTCGCAATTTTTCTTAATATCTGTGAAAAATTCAGAATATATATTTGTTTCGAACCTATTAAGATGCGTATATTCACATTTTTCTTTTTTTTCTTTTTTTCGTAATGAATAATTCTCTTTAATGATTTTATTTACTTTTTACTTGTTTCAGTATACACGAACAACTAATAATAATGGTTCAGTGAGCAATCAGTCCACATCTAACGACAATCCATTTCTGCGGGTACAATATTATAATTCACTCGATAGAGTAACAATGAATAATAGTTTGTCTGAGTTGTAAAAAAAAAACATGGCTTCGTTCGGTGGTAGAGAGGTAAACCTTCGGACACATCCTTTTTTTACTCCTTCATAAAACATAGCTTCAATACTGGTACTAACACTTTTTTCTTTTGCATTATACTGTTCAGTAGTATTTTGTTGCACAAATTTAATGTGTGATAAATATGCATATCTTCTATGGGTGGTATTTGAATTTTCCAAATTTATTAACTGCAATATTTGGGAGTCAGTAACTCACAATGTTGTATGGACAGAGTGTTTGATTGTTCTTCGGAACCAGGGTACAGTAACTGTTCATAGCAACTGTGACGTATGGTGTTTCGAAGCTTAACAGCCACATGAAAATTTTCTATTTCAAAATCCGGAAATAGAAATTCATCCTAAATGCCAGCACGCGATGGTACCTTTTGCAACTGTCTCGCAATTTGTGGAATAAAGTTTTGTTTATGCATGGAAATTATGTTATACTTGCGGGCTTGCATACATAACTGTAGACTACCACTTTGCAATCCAGTTTTAATCATAACAGCATTTATGGGACATATATTTGTGAATAACTGATTTAGTCCTTTAAATTGGTAATTATTTTCTGGAAATTGACCCCAGCTGAAGTTGATTTATAATATCAAAATATTTCGGATGCAACGAATTGGAGCATTTATAGCAGTCCTGCATAGAATCGTTGGAAAGTATTTGGAAAATCGAAAATTCATTTTATTTCAGCCATTGGAAAATAATGCGACTGCTGATGAAAGAAAATGATTGAAAGATATCTCTAAGAGAGGTAGCAATTATTAACTGAAGTTCTTTTTTGCTGCAGCAGTTTGACCGTCCTTCCTTTTGTGCACTTATTACTTATATATTTTTATTTTCGTTTTAAATTTATCAAAGGCAACCCAATCTTATTCAATTCGATGAGAATTACTTGAGATGATGCGTATCATTATACATGTATGATGTGATACAATTAAGGGTACAAGTACACAATAGAGACGATTTGGCAGCAAAAAATGGACCCAGACGACTCAATATTTAAAAGGTCCTGGAAGAATCCAGAATCTCGAAGTCTCGGATTTTTAAATCTATTACATTATTTTGCTTGCGCTCTGCTTATCATATTTCCTGCAGCTACGGTGACCTGCACCTACGGTGATCATTTGATTATTCCTTCCTTTTTGTATAAAAACACTATTTAATCAATGGTTGCGGCGAAGGAAGCAAAGCAGTTTTAGGACCTCTATAGATCATTCTTTACGAACTGATTTACAACTTATCACGGTTCGAGAACTTTTTTCTGCTGTGAATCTCATTATAATCAAACACTTTTTGACCTTAAAGGAACATATTGTTACTCGGAATTACATACAGGAATAGCAATGCGCGTTTTCAGAAGGGTCCGCATCCGTTGTTCCTCCTGTTCTTTACATTCCAAAGCGTGCATTTCGCTTAATAGTAACAGGACTCTCGACACTTGTTTTGACGGTTCTATGATATATGTACCGACAATAAATATGGGTTCTTTCAAACTCCCTTTTTTGGGTACCTAGTCATTAAGTATTTGTTGTTTATTCCTGCTTTTATCATGTTTTTTTCGTGCGAGCTGTAAACTTAAACTTTTGTTGCTTAAAAAACCGCTCATTTTCAAAATGAGGAAGGCATTAGTCTTTGTAATACATAACACAATAAAATTTTATAAGTTAAAATGCTGCATTTGCTTATGGAAAAACACACAGAAATAATTATGTGGAAGCAGACTCGAGAAACCTTAATATTTAGGTTTCTGGATTCTCCAATTTCTTATACATTAACCTAGTCTAATCACAGTTTAATTGCTTCGTTTCTAGCATCTTCATGACAATCAAAGAATCTAGAAAAGAAAAGCTAATTTATTGACTTTTCAGTTGGTGCTCTTCTCTTTCCAGTTCATTTACTCGACGTCTCAGACGTTCAGCTGCCTCTTTATGTTCACGAGAATGATTTTCATGTTCTTCTATCTCACGTTCCATTTCTTTGCGCAAATTTTTATATTGCAATTGTAACGATTTCAACTGCTCTTTTTCCTGGAAAAAGTTAAATTTCCTTACTGAATAGCGCTTAGTTTACGTGCAACAACTGCCCACTTTTGTGTATATACAAGACGTTCTGTAGAAATATTCACACGATTTGAAGTAGTTTTACGAGTATCGTCAACAAAAGAAAAGGTCGCATGTAGAATCATTTTTGATTAAAAGGCTTTCAAAACAATTCACAGGGTGGAAGCAAGCTAATACGGGGAAGTGAACAGTATACCCTTCAGGAGCAATAAGATAGAATTATCTTTACTAGATTTTTGAAATATTCCTCCTCGCGTGCAGCTTGACGTTTCCCGAAAGCACCACCAGCATCACGTATCGGTCCACCGCTACCACCACCCTAAATACAAATAAACTAAAAAATTGTTTGAAAATAAATATTAAAAATGAAAGAAATCTTTTTTTCTTCTTTCATCCTATCTATAATACGACCAACACCAAAAATAAATCAAAAAAGAAGCAGCTGTGAAGAAATTCCCCTATTATTTACGAAGTATCCTAAAGAACTTTGTCAGCATATTTCTGATACCATGCCCTGGTAAAAATTCCCATCTCTCCCTTGTTCAAAAGAGTAATAAAACAGTAGAAGCGATTAGTTATGAATAACTGTTCACAGGAAAGCGATTCATACACGAAAATTATGCAAAATTAAATTTGTACTAATCGTTAACTAGTTCAGACAACGAAAATAGAAAGGACCTTTCCACTGCCACTTCCGAGATCACCCACTTGATTGAAGCCTCGTTTTATAGACCTGCAAGGAAAATATCGCAAATTCTAATTAATAACTACAACAAAATCAAATTAATGCGACAAAACAATTGAAGCATGGTATTCAATCAACTGTCAGGGGACGAAAACTGGAAACCTGCTAGTAATCTCAAAAAATGTTAATAAAATTCAAAATGCAGTTATACCTTTGTGCACTAATAAACTAAAAGCAGTCTAAGCAGAAGATGGACTACTACTAAAAACACAGACTCACCAATGCATACGTCATATCCATCCTGATGTCAAGTGATCATCTCTAGATGGATTGCAAGAGAAAAACTAAGATGTATCGCATTTTTATGGACGCAGAGGAAGAGGTACGGAATGAACAGGAAGTGAAATAGTTATTTAAAAGATGTAGCATATGTTTGGATTGAATTAAATTTTTTGAAACAATGAAAAAACTTTTTGAATTGAAGAGACTCTCACCGAGAAAGGCCAACGGCGAATCGTGATGAATGCGTGAGTGTCATTGTCTTCACCTGAAATTAAAATCAAATTTTAAATCAATTTAGTAAGTTCTTGAAGATTAACCACAATTAGTCGCGATAATAAAAGAACTAATTGGTTTGAATAACTTGGAATGAAACCAAAAAAAGGCAAGAATCTCATTAAACCATTACAAAACTCTCTGTATCGCTAAAGGAACATCCATTAGGGATAAAACTTAGAATAAATGAATTTATCAATAAGTATATCAGAATGAAGGAAGACAGCCGTAAAACAATTAGGACAATATATCTGATGCTTTTAGATGAGATCGTAGTTTTCAATTCGTCACAATAAGGGTGAGCTGTTAAGAAATGAGACAGGTAAATTGGTGGTTGGGAAAGGCAGGGTGAGGGTAGTATAGGCTTCATTGTTGATATGGGTGAGATTACCCTTACACTTAACATTTCATACCTATTATCCTCATTCTTCATTAAGCTTTGGAAGAGAAAAAACTGCCAAGTGCCAATTCGCGAAGATTTGCGGTGGTCAAGAAGACTTTCATCCAATATTAAAATCTAAACCTTCTCACTTTCTTCCTTTCCATTCTTTTGGAATGAAGAAAGAGGAGGACTTAATATGGAGAAGATATGAAATGACACGTACAATATCATGCAAGAATTATGTATCGTATTCCTTCATTTAATCTCAATAGTTTCTCAAAAAAAAAAACGCGTTATCCAATAATTTGTTTCTCACATCGAAGATGCAGTTAGAAATGATCCGAATCCATATGTATTCCACTTTTTCCATTTTGAAATATAATTCATCGATTGGGGATGATGACCGCTTTCCCATTAATTTTAAATGAAAGGATTAAATTTCAGAAAATTCTTATTATTGCAAACAGATGATTCGCTAAAAGAAGCCAAAAATATAATTGTGGTTCTGACTTGTAACGTTTATGCTGCAAATGCGAAATACTCAGTCTTTGAACAACAAATTTTCTTTTGCGAAAGGGGCGCAAATGTCGATTTGCAGATCTATTGTTTTCTATTATAGGCGCTATTTTTCAGGCCAAAAAAATCCAATCCTTTAAAATTTGTACAAATCTGTGAGCCTTTTTTAGCTAATAGGATAGCACTCAAAGAGAAACGAATTTTTCTTATCATCATTGCTTCCAGGGTTATCTTGACTTGTATATCAAACATTCTGCCTATAGTAAAACGTAGTGGGAGTTTGCTAGTGATCATTAGGAAGCGTTTATCAGATGCACCCACTGATAATGCTGTACTTTGCAACGATAATAAAGCACAGTAGTGTTACTTATTGATACCAAAATGAGTTAGAAAAGTCTTTGCAGGACATGGGATATAGCATTACACATATTACGGAATATTTTGTAAAATGATCGATGATTTCTTGTAAAATGATTTCTTGTAATTTCTTGTAATGATTTCTTGTAAAATTTTCTTGTAATGATTTCTTGTAAAATGATCGCTAATATCCCTTATATTGTTAAGTAATTACAAATACATTACTTTTTTTAAGTGCCATTTGTAGTTATGCTTAACTTCCAAGTTTTTAAATGTAATTAATCTAACAATCGATAATTGGATCAATGAATCACAAATTATAATTTAGTCATATTGAAATCTAATATATTGAATCAATGAATCCATTAGAATTTCCTGCTGCTTGTTCAACTATCCGTATTAATTGAATCAGTGAATAAATAAGCGGAAATTTAAATAATTTTAGCGGTTTACTATAAATCATACATTCGAAAGTACTGGAAAGTTTCCAGTTTTCCGATATCCAAAAATTGCCATACCGGGTGTTCAGACTGTCCAGTAAGTGAGAGGTAATATATATCGAAGATAATATAGATCAAAGAAATACCACCTACCTTTAATCGAATTATTTAAAAAACTAAAATTTTGGAAAATTATGAGGAAATGCTAAATGGGATTTCCTGGTGACAGTATGTAAATTTCACATCGCAAGGATCGTCTTCAATCCATTTCAGTATTATTAAAAATTTTTTTTCCAAAAGCGGTTGGTTAATTTTTTTAACATTGAAATGGTAAGTTTGTTCAATTATAAGTTAATACAAGCATAAAAATTTAATTTGGCCCAAATTTCCTCCTCTTTCTAGCTTGGTTGATTTTTTTTTTTTTTTGCTTAATTAGATTTTTATTAAGTGTGGACTGTTCATATTGCTACTCCTTCTACCGACACTGTTCAGTTTATTTACCTTCGGAACAACGATCTTACTTGTCCATCGAATATGGACTAGAGAGCGACCGCTCATGAAAAAAGCCCAGGATGCTGCTTTCAGACTTTATGATCAGGTTTTCTGGATTCTCTTCATTGTTCACGAAATTTTCCATCGGTAAAAATCAACATGAAGTTTAATTCAACTTTAGCGACAATTACTAAAAAGAAGCAATAAATTTACTTTGCATAATATAAATAAAATTATGAGGAAGATCGATTACCTCGAAAATACAAATTAATAAAAAAAATTAATAATCGATAAATTAACTGGTAATTAATTATCAATCAATGATTAAATAAAATTAACAAATTTTGTTGATAATTAATACGAATCAATTAATTTGCATAGCAAATAAGAAATTATTTGTAGTAGAAACAACGTCTTTTCAGTTGTTTAGCTTTAAATGCCCAACAATAAAATTGAGTTAAGTTAGATTATTCATACAGCTGACTTGAAAAGTTTAAGATATGGGGTCAGTTTGAATGTAGTCCTAAAGTTTTGCACAAGATCATAACTTTTTAGCAAATTTAACTTTCCGAGTAAATTAAATTTTAAAAGTTTCAATAAGTTTTTTTTTATTATCAAGATGTGATATAACCTTTTTAGGTGTTTCAATCGTTAGTCCCAAAAGGACTCAATGATAAATTCTTGAAAGTGGAAGAATCAAAATCGAAAGAAGCATGAAATCAAAATCCTGTTATTAGTCTTTTATTACTCCAATTCAGTTCATCAAAAATTGTATAAATTTTATGCTGCTTGTAGGTTTACTGTAATAGAATAATTCAATTCTTGGTTTCATTCATAATTTTCATCCGGAAATTGTAGAATTCTTCCTGAATATTTTCGTAATATTTTAAAGTAAGGATAAAATGATGGATGGAATTAAAGATGAGTATGGAATTCTTACTGTATCATTTATTGGTTTATTGCGCCAAATGAGATTTGAATTTTTTTTTTTCTCTTTCCTTCTGAAGTATTTTGCGCCTAAAGAACTATTTCTGATATCAATTCTGTAAAGTTGGCTGATTTTTGCAAAAAGTTTAATAATTCGTTTCCTATACATATTAACTGTTAGAAAAAAAACCAAAAAAACGTCTATAAATCATTGATATTATAAAAATATTATTTAAAAAATGACAGAGTTATTAGTAAAAATTATTAAATAAATATATTTATGAATTATTTCATTAATATACAAATGTATCACTTTTGACATTTGTATTTATTATGTTAAAGGATTTTAATGTGTCAGAGAGATTCGAGATGAAAGGTAAGAAGGAAGGTTAGGAAAGAGTTTTAGAAAATGAGATTGGAAGAGGTCAGGGAAGAAAAAGAAATTTGACCCTTACTAGTTTGATAACTTTGACAACAAAAACTGCTGCTAATATTGCTCCCTTCTTCCCTTCTTCTTTTCTCCGGACTGCAGTTGTACTCTTCTCTTCAGCTTCTGTTTACCCTTCTACAGAGACCAAAGAACGGTTAGAGCATAATCTCCTGCCTCTTATCTTTTCAATGGATGAGAATGGAAAGGACAGAACCGCGTTGTTTTGACCATTGGTCACCACATGACCTGGGGGTCAACCCCTCCTCCTCTTCTGCTCGATCGACATTTGTGCACTAAGCCAGCTCATTCAACATTCTTTCTCCCCGTGAGCCTGTTGGTCACTAATTCATTTGGTCCAAAATAAAGTTACCGTTACTCACCACAGACATTCTTCTCAACAACCAATACCTCAACTAAAGAAATGAATTCCTCGTCCATCAATCTACCTGAATAAAATAAATCGATTGATGGTGCTTCAGAATGTGTACCGTGGTTGATGTAGTTAAAATTGTCTCATCACCGGGTGCACATTCGGTCATGCCATCTTTCTATGCTCAATTCACTGTTCCCGAGAAATCCTGATAACACTAACACAAACCTCTAATTTCAGTGAAAAAGCTAAACAGTGTTGGCTTTACCGTACCATTAACATGAAACGTAAAAGAATTTGTATCGCACAGAACCAACACTTGAAATGATCGGACTTAACAGTAAAAACGATAAATTAAATAAAACAGTTGACATATGTTGACATCATTCATGTCTTTCTCCAAAATTAGTCAATTTTTTTACGATCCATAAAATCTCAGAGACGACAATTGTTGACAATCAAATACGGTGAATTAAGCAAAAAAAAAAAAAGTGAAGGCAATCATCCTAACATTGACATCTCATTGAACTTTTCCTAAAACTAATTTTCATTTATTATAGTATCAATTCTTTGGCACCTATAAATAAGCCTAATTTAGGTAAGCGTAATTAGCATATCGTACAGTGAAAAGTGAAGAGATTTTTCGGATGTAATATAACTGGATTTCGAGTGTAATCAATAACCAAATATTTGTTGACAAATTTTATTCGTTATATTTCCTTCAATGAAATTCTTAACTTATAATAATAATCCATAAATACCTAAATTTTGTCGTTGTACATTTCAAGCCATTATATCATTTCTAGTTTGGTTATTTCAAAATATACCCAATTGATTTTTTAAAATTAATGAATTTGATGAAACTCCAATTCATTTGTCATACCGGAAATGATATTTTCGGAAGTGTTTGTCATCACAACTTGCATAGCAATATGTTTATATGACTTCATTTATTTGTTATAGCTTATCTTCTAATTATGTCTTAGTTTTACCGGTTATTTGATCAGAAATGACTAATTCAAGATAATTTGAAACTATTCAATGATATGCATAATGTTTTTTAGTGCCTATCCTCCCTGTATTGATAAATTGGGATAGTGATTACTGATAATAGATTGGGACAGTTATTTCAGTACTAATTTGCTAGTTTCAAAAAATTAAAGTTCGCAAATATAATTTTTGTCTTTTATATTGAAAATCGAAATTATTAGGTATGATTGTTAGGAATTTTGGGAAGAACAAAAACTGTGCTGTGACAATTAAATGTTTTATAGGAAATATTCATTCAAATAGGAATAGTAATTAATATCAGAGGAATTATTAAAATCCAAAAAGAAAATGAGTTATTTTGCCTAGAAGACTTCTTATCTGTCTCTCCTAAAACTCTTTTCATAGAATTAGAATTCAATGGAAATTCCCAAAAATTCGTATAGTTCATTATTCCGCATTTCAGATAATTCATTTGATTACTTTGGAAACAAAGATTTTACCTATACACTTATCTGTTTATTTACTTCCATACTTACACTACTTCTTAGTTCAAATTATTTTTAATTTTAAACAATTCCTTTCAGTATTTTTGAAATATTGTATGAAATGATTTATGATGAGGATAAGTTTCAGTTACAGTTAATTCGTGGCAAAGAAAAATATCTTTCTTTAAAATGATCAGCTAGAAACTAAGTTAAACATAAAAATGCTGAAATTTCAGCATATTCAATATTTTTAGCCTGCGTTAACACTAAAAAGCATATCATATAGATTGAAAAAAGAACTGAAAATTTTACTAAATTTTTGCTTGTAAGAAAATTCTTTATGAATCATTTTATTAATTATACGAATGCATTTCTTTGCCATTTGTATAGGGATCAATTTTTATAAGATTCGAGATGGAATGCAGGAAGGAAGGTTAGGAAAGGAGTTGGGAAGATGAGATTGGATAGAGATCAGGAAAGGAGGGGAAATTTGACCCTTATTAGTTTGGTGACCTTCACAACAAAAACTGCTACCAATGTTGCTCCATCCTCTCTTCTATTTTCCGGACCACAGTTGTACTCTTCCTTTCGGCTTTTGTTTACTCTTCTACAGAGACCAAAGAACGGTTAGAGCATAATCTCCTGTCTCTCATCTTCGCAATAGATGAGAATGGAAAAGACAGAACCGCGTTGTTTTGACCACTGGTCACTACATGACCTCGAGATCAATCCCTCCTCCTCTTCTGCTCGATCGACATTTGTGCACTAAGCCAGCTCATTCAACATTCTTTCTCCCCGTGAGCCTGTTGGTCACTAATTCATTTGGTCCAAAATAAAGTTACCGTTACTCACCACAGACATTCTTCTCAACAACCAATACCTCAACTAAAGAAATGAATTCCTCGTCCACCAATCTACCTGAATGAAATAAATCGATTGATGGTGCTTCAGAATGTGTACCGTGGTTGATGTAGTTAAAATTGTCTCATCACCGGGTGCACATTCGGTCATGCCATCTTTCTATTCTCAATTCACTGTTCCCGAGAAATCCTGATAACACTAACACAAACCTCTAATTTCAGTAAAGGAGCTGAACAGTGTTGGTTTTGTCGAACCATTAACTGAACGTGAAACATTGAAAGTTTTGCATTGCACAGAAAGTTTTTTTTTCCACGTCCAACACTTGAAATGATCGAACTGAACAGCGAAAAGATGAATTAAATCAAACAGTTGACATATGTGTTGACATTATGTCTCTTTCAGGAGAAATATATGATATTAGCATATATCAAACATGTTGTACTAAATAGTCGAACAATCTGGATATTTCCTTTTAGAATTTGTTAATATTCAAGTTTTCTAAGAAGTAATTCTCATTCCGAAATGGAATATAATTTGTAGGTTAAGCATAGATGTACAAACTGTTAACATATCTCAAAGCAATGATCGAATGTCAACCTTTCCGATTCAAATTTTATCAAGTCAGAAATTTCCAAAAGCACATCAAATAACAGAAACCGAATTGTAGGTAGAAGAATCAGGTAGAGTTTCTATTTCGACCAACACCCTTATCTGCACGACCTTTTACCAACTGTTCATTCTTGTCGTTTATTGTCCGCGTTATTTCTGAATCAATTTTAGCTTGCTGTACTGCAGCAGGCTTCTTGGGAGCAATTGTCAATTGATGACCTTTCTTGGGGCCTTGTTTTGTAGATTTCATTTTCTTCTTCTGTTTCACACCACTTGGTAAGGATACTTTTTTCTTCATATTATGCTGCACCATTGTTATATTTATGTATCAAAATTTCAATAAATCTGCAAATGAAAACCAAGTTAAAAATCCGATAACATGAGTAAACCGTACGTAACATATGAATATGCAAGTAAATCATGATATTCTGAAACGTTTTCTGATAAATTGTATCATCTCAACAGTTGACAAATGTGAAATGCAACGAAATGGAACCTTAATAGTAGGCAAAACTTTACACTCCCATGTACAATAATACTTTTGCAAAAACAAATTCCATGTATTTTGAAAAGAAAAAAAAGTAATCGAATGATTTTATTGTTAGCTTTACGTATACTATAAACGCAAAGAAGAAAATTAGAAGAATATTTAGCCATATAAACCAATGTATTGTTTGGAAAAGGCATGAATAGAGGCCGAACTGTGTAAGTTTCCCAAACAAAAATTGCAGTTATCAAACCTGAACTATTTCATTTGATCGCATTGTTACTTTGGATAGGAGTGTGAAATACAGACCAAACAGCATTTGGTAATGTATGCTTCCCTAACAAAAAATATTCACGGAATGATGAAAGCTTCTCATATGTCTAGCAAAACGTCCTTCACATTCGTGAAATTTGCATAAATTGCAGCAATGGATGATTGAGTTGAAAGCGCAGCTGATAATTACGATGAAAAATTGAAACAAAAAGCAGCATAATCATAAACAAGCAATGCAAAGAACAGCTTATGAAGAACTGACATTACTTGACAGGCAACTATCAGTGTATATAATCAAAAACAGCTAAATCTCATAACTGACATAGGATATCTAGCATGGTATTTATACTTTTATCACTTCCAAAACTATTACAAGTAAAGTGTCCAAAGAAAATAATCAAACAAAATGACAAATGGATGTGACGAATTCGGACACATGCCTTCCATCATACGCAAGAAAATACGGACAAACGTGATGCCTAATTTTGATAAGTAATACTGGACCAGATGATCTTCATGATTAGAATCTAAGTTGCATTACACATATTACTCACATGGTGGGAAATTAGCGAATAAAAGGAGTGATTGTATAAGTTCTTTGCAATTCAGAAATTGGCTTTTCAAAATGATTTTCCCAATCAACAGCAATTAGTAGCCGTGAATTCACCGCCTGTTCCACACACCATGGTAAGTATTGTTGCACAAAAGCGTGCCGATGCCTGAAAACACTTTAAGTTACCTTGTAATTATTAAAACTGACGTATTTTTCTGTTGTCTCAAAGTGAATTGAATCCTAGTAACAATTTCTCAAAAGAGCTAAACTTCTCTCTCAGCAAATTAACCGGTCAACCTACTTTGGCCCTAATCTCAAACCACCAAACACACCACCGAGAACACACATCGGTAAACCAAGCTGTATGCCTTCAAAACATTTGACTGCGATCTGAAAATAACACTAACTTTTTAGAAAAAAAAATTTCAAACAGTCAAATATTACCACCATGTAATCCTAAATATTTCAATTACACGAACTGACAAGATAGATATTCAGAATCGTCCGGTGAAGAATAATAAAGATTTAGGTCAAGATTTTTATAGCTTGTATTCTGGTGTGTTGTGCAACTACACCTGCTGAATCCTGGAAGTTTCTTCGTATCTATAGCTTCATAAGGCTTGACATGGCAAAAAAAAAGAAAAGAAAAAAAAATGTGAAATCCTATTTTATAGGTGAAAAGGGACGTTCCCGCAACAAATCAAAACTATTGAGCACCATCTCTCAAATAATACGAAAGTTACCTCTTCGAGCAAATTCGTTTTCATTTGCAAAAGTAAGTGATTGAAATCATGTGTCTCGCGATACCTTTGCATTATGTAAACTAGGTCGTCATCATCAACAAACTAAAACAAAGAATATGGATTTGAAAGTCGTTCGAGCAAGGAAACACAAAAATTTTGCCTCAAATATGGCAGCAACTTATTTCTTCTTTAAAATTTAAAATACTTAAAAGATATCAGAATATCACGATTTCAGACTTCAGAACTAGTGTGATGAAACATGATTAGTGTGACGAATCTCTTTCAGTATCAAAATAGTTTAACAAAATTATCGGTTACCTCGAAGACAATTCACAGTATCAACGTTCAACTATTTATTTCGACTGATTTTGACTGTTAACGGAGCATTGAAACTACCCCAATATAAGTTTATCAGAAAGAAAGTAGTTGCAAAGTTTGGAAGAGAAACCTTAACAGTAGGACGTTCATCTGGAGTAGTATTCAACCTTTCGAGAAATATGGAATATTCTTTGCCAAGTGTTCCGTGAGGAAGCGTTCGGAGGTAACTCAAATCAATGGTCGCACTCGTTATTCTTGGACGATCTCTGCATCAAAAACAACTCAATATCTTTATGTAAAGTGCTTTTTCAATCCATTAAACATAGAGGGTCTGAAGCTCCAGAGATACTCTGAAAGCAGTCAAATGTACGTTCTGAACACTGAAAGGTGTATTTCCTCTTTACTAGACATTATGATGAACTCATCCTTTATGTGAATGTAAACATTGCCAACAATTACAGCTTGTTGAATTGTGAATGGAGACAAGATCAAGCCATCCTCTCTGCCTTCAATCATATTTCCAGAAAGAATTTAAACCTCAAGATTTCTCTACCACATATGTCGCCTTCCATTCTCTGACGAATTCTTTCTAGTATTGGTCGGAAAGCTGTTGTTTCACCCATTGCTGCCACCATATCTACAAATGATCTTCTCATATAGGACTCACTTCAATATACGGTAATGTAAAATATCATTAAAAACATAAGTGTGTTTTATTTAGTAAGAAAAATGAAAAAATAGTGACCTGCTCTTCTGGGATTCATAAGTGCTGTTACTGCTGAGCCGAATGCAAGCAATCCTTTTTGTAACGAAGAAATTGGGATATGAGATGTGTATACAGCCATATTTTCCATCATCATCTGAAAAACAAAAGAAACTATCATATAATTTTTAAGTACGATGCCATTATTTCAAAGTTAACTAGACTTGAAATATTCTGGGACGAAAGATCATGTACTTCAATCCACTTCTTTCTTTATTCTTGACGAAATCAGGTGCAAGTTATCTTGAGGCTTTCCTTAAAGGAAAACTTGCAAAAATTCTGTGCAAATTTTTACACTGTCATCATTTAGTTAACAAATTATGGTTTAGTATTCCAAACAGGCAAATAGATTCTCCCGTAATTAATGCTTTAGATTTGATTAACTCAAAAATAACTGATTTTCGAAAGCTCACCTTACTCGGCGATATCGATTAAATCGATGCCCCTTTTTACTTCCTCACCCTTCTCTTTCAGTATCTCTTCAATATTCTTTGAACCTTTGGACTGAGTAAACCAACCCAAATTATCGGCGATTAAGTGGTAATTCTTGCAACTGTCGCAAGTTACAATAACGACACCTTCCTTATATGCTTTCTCAGAAAGAAATTTTGGACCCTGAAATTTTTTTTGGAGCTTCCCTTTGACAGAAATGTGTCAAGATTAAAACGGCAATTCATTCCATCTATTTTTACTACCTCGGTGTTATACAAAAGGTAATAAATCGTAAACTATGTATAGATTAGATTCTCTGATTATGCAAGTTACTAATTAATTGTTATTAATTAATTAAACAGTCAACAATCACAATCAGTATTTCAGCAAATCGAATCATTTAGAGAATTATTCGCTCTTATGCTTACAACATATTCCGGCATATTCAAACAGGAAATGAATAAATGGACAAAAAAAACTGAGAACATTTACCTGTCGAGTACCGCAAACCCTACAGGTATAAGTCAACGATAGTCTTCCTTGTAAAGAAACACTGGCCAAAAAGGCACGGTGTATAATGCGACTTACACGAAGGCACCGAATCAATGGCGACACCAATAGCATCAATTTTTTTTTCCGTGGTACCAGTAACCTACCTAATGATGCACACCTGAAAATATCGTGAGCCAAAAATTGCCAGTAACAATCATTACTAGTAATGTTGGTAGTTTTTATAGTACTATTAACCTGTAAGGTAATTCATCCATATACATGCATGGCCCAGACCCAAAAGTCCCTTGCATCCTCTCACTTATCTTCTTGTACTACCAGTCCATTTTTACAACTACTTCGCAACTTGTCCACAAACCTCGCGTAACCTTTCTTACTTTTGCGTCTGCGTTCATCCGTTTTTAAATGATACTTGAACAATCTTTTATCGATTTCATTATTCTCTGCTACACTCTTATTTTACACGATGTTTCAATTCAGAGAATGGAATGAGAAATTCTAAAAACAGATTTTTTCTGAATTTTTTTGATTTTTTTTTGATTCTGATTTTTTCCTAAATATCTGAAAAGAAGGAATTAATTTAGTGTCACCAAAACTATCCATTCATCTTTTGTGATCACTGACCAGTGCTGGACATCGACCTATCCATTTCTCACGACACTATCCATTCACATTTCTTATCATGATAAATACATTTAATTTTAAAAAAGACAACATTTCTAAAATTGGACAATCGACTTATTAGAACAGTAATTACTGTTACTCGATTTTGAGTGATTAATTTCTATGATATGATAATCTTCGTGGACAAGAAAATTTCCTGAACTTACGTCAATGGATTGAATGGTAAAAGTCAATGGATTGAACCTTTTTTTTCGATAAAGTAAAAAATTCTGAAGGAAAAAAGGACAATAAAAGAAGAGTGGAAGCTATTTCAGGTTTAATGATTCTTGTCATCCAAAAACATTTTTAGAAAAATTAGTTATATATATATATATATATATATATATTATAATTAATTGCATTCTTTATTATTCCTTAACTAGGCTCAATTTTAAAGTTTTAATGAGTAATTTTAAAAGCAACCGCGGTAATTTCAGCTCTCAAAATGTATATCCTCACTGCTGCGGTTAAAAAGCTCGTATTGGATCTATGTCTCAGGATCTGGTCCATCCATGGGATGAGAACTGGATTCCAAGGCTAATATTGAATTTTCCCTACGTTATCTTGATTAGTTGTGTATTATAGCTAGATTAGCAAATTTACCTTTATTATCCATGTATCTAAGAATTGTGAGAATTTTTTTTTCATAAATTTTCAAACAATAATTTTTCTCAAAATTTAAAAATTTTAGATGACAAAGGTACCAGAAATTTAAAAATTTTTGATGATAAAAGTACCAGAACTTATCATCCTCATCTTCTTACTTTTAACAAAAAGCAATGAGATATTGTGCCACTCTGAAGTTTATCAGTTACAAATAACAACATCACTGATAACTTTCAATGATAATGAAATTATTTCTTCCTTCTTTATATTTAGATTGAAGAAAAACTCTCTAGATTACTTATTGGTGAAGAATAGAATTTCCGAGATTTTATTCAAGATGAGAGAAACGTTAAAAATATTAAAGTTAGAATTGAAATGTTAAAGAAGACAAAAAAAAATGAACAAGAAAGGAAATGTTAAAATGATTTTCAAATTTCAAAGTATTAAAGCTAACCTGGATTCGAATCAAATTCCAGAAGGATTCCCGAATCCAAATTTTGATTTAGTAACTGATAAAATCTGATATAGGTTTGCGTCTTGTTATGATTTTAATGAATAACAAAAACAAAACGATTTGAGATTAGAACCTTACCTATTTCGATCGCCAGGTATAAATATATTTCTACAGTCTTCAGAAAACATTTTAACATACACCTAAAGATTAGTTCTAATTGAAAGCTTAATCATAACTGAAAATATTAAAACCTCATACTTGGTCTTGTCAATATTTAGGTCATCGTCGACAAGATCGTCACTAAATATCATAGCATTTCTACCTGTTATTCTGATAAGGACTGTTTTTCATCTATTTTGTTTGATTTTTAAATTTCACATTATTTAGGACTTTGCAAAAATTGTAACAATTTTCACATTTCTACTTCGTATTTAAGAAATTTTCAATCCTGAAATTAGCTTGTAATTAACTATCATTAATCATTTCCCTCTGCTAATTATCCTTATGTTTTTATCAAAGTTTATTTTTGCTGCTTTATGGAATACATTTCAACATCAAACATTGAAACAAGAATTTCAATCATACCAGTATGAAAACAAATCTGAATTAAGGAAAACAAATTCCGAGAAGCTATAGTTTGCTTGATTGTAATTTTAACGAAGAATACAAACTTCCCAAAATCCTTCAGACTTTTTAAACACCTTCGAAATTTACGGTCTTTTTAATTTTTGGCATATCCTCATACAATTCTTATTGAAACCTGACTGTCTTTTGACTTTTTTCTTCGAAGCTTTTTGCAGCTTAGTAATGCCATCTGCAACTTCTCAATATTACAGTAACGCTTGGATTACGCTTTGGTATGCCCTAACATTGTACCAATGTTAGGATCAGATGCGTCCAGTGCACAACTTACGCTTAAACGCAAGTAAAACCATGAATTCGCCGTGTTTTTTAGGGAACAGAAACCAGTTGGTAAACCTTAATTCCCTAGCTCTTTGCTTTTTGATCCTTTCTTTGCTTTCTAATAGGACTTCGAGTATTATATCCCACACTTGGTCAATTTTGGCGTTTAAATATTCAAGCCCAAAAAACTGGACGAGTAACATAACTAACTTTAAAGTCAGTACAGAACTACTAATTTAAACGCTACCATTTTCGAAATCTATATTAAAATAAAAAATGTTGTGAAAAAAGGACTCCATGTAATGCTTATAACAAAAAAAGCAAAACTTTTAACAACAATTATGCACAATGACTTGAAGTAAACAAGATCTGCTTATTTGAAATGTAAAACAAACTATTCAAAATTCATAAAACATATTCACAAAGAAGACGATAATTCGGCCGTTAAAATTACAATTAAAATTCAGGAGAAGTAGCGGACAAAATTAAATGGGAAGGGAATTCACGTAAAACACATAGACAAATTATACACAATACAAGACTAAAACATTTAAATACAATAGGAATTAAACGTTAAAACTGTGTAATGAAGAGGAAATCCAAATAATTCTAATTAAAGGCAGGCAGTAAAAATGTGCAAAGGACTGGAAGGAGGATTTGGGGGTGGGCATAGGGTGCATTCCATAATTTCTATTCACAAATGCAATTTGACGATTCAGTGAAATAATTCACATGAACGGAGAACGACATGATGGAAGATTCGTCTGCAAAATGTGCTGCTGCAGCAAAAACTGGAGTAGAAGCGTTTCACATGCTCCTAAAATATATAACAGGTATGAACAATAGAAATAATGGCTTTTTTTCAAGAAACTGTATTATTGTAGGCATATTAAAAAGTATAAGCGATGCACGACGGACAATTACTCCAGTATCATGTATCCTTTATGCTATAACGACATTAAAAAAAACCCATAATTTGCCATCATTCTGCACATTGCCTGATTGTCCCAAATCCAATTTATTTAGAATTTCGGAACTTACTGCAGTGGCATAACTGCTGCTGATTACTTGAACGAAGACCGTTGTGATTGTGATTCAGATGATCCAAGACTGGACTGAAGAAAGGAAATGCAGTGACACAGTTCGAAATGTTTCGCATTGGGCTTCCTGGCTTTGTTTTGGTCATCGGTCTATGATTTAGCAAGCCGCGCTGTTTATGCACCTCAGCCCAACACGGTTCGCACAGATACATAAGACAGCAGAGTTCTGGACACAAATATCGAGCATCAGCCAGATTGCACATCTCGCACTGGGCACAGTCCATCAAATATGGCTTTATCTCTATCTAAAATCGCATGCTATAATTGATAAAAAGAAACTAATTCCGCCCCTATTATTTGTTGCTGGAGATACACTTACCAGTATTCCAATAAATTTGAAAGTTCGGTTTTGCAAAAAGTTGGATATCTCAAATGCTTATGATGAGCAATTTTAACATAACCACACACCTAAAAATATTACCCCATACGTATATCACAGATGACTACCTAAGACAGTTTGTTCGCATCTGTTGTCACTCGCAGTGATGAAATACAAGTTATTAACATGAAATTTTAGATTGAATTAATCAAAAACCAATCTGGGGAAAAAATTCGTTTTTTTGTGAAATTCTGGGATTCTACTCTTCTTATCAATTATTTGTTATCCTCTTTATTTCCTTTTTATCTTTTTTTGTCCCTCCTTAATTTTCGATTTATTGTTTCTCGTTCTTTCTTGTCTTTCTCCGTCAATTTACACCTTTCAACTGCCATTTTACCATCATAATAACTAACAAATTTAGAAAAATGGACTCACTTCCTTCACCTGATCAATTGTTTTTAATGTAATCAAACGCATTGCAATCGCCGTAAGATAGGATTCACGACTATCGAAAACCACCTGCGCTGCTCCTTTTGGATACTTCGTTTCAGCATCAACTTCCAACGAAACATATACGACGTCACAAAGTCTGCTAGTTTGCTGAAGCAGCATTGCCAGTTCCGCTGAAATATCGGAAAAATAATATTTCAAATGATTATTCAAAGATCACTTGTGCACCCATGTATTCAAAAAGTATTGGATTTAGAACAAAACAGCATCCCAACTACTCTAACTTCGAGGTTTGAGACTTGATAGAACTCATATTATTTTAAAGAAATAATGAGAGAATTCGTTTAATCTCCTAAAAAAAATTATTTCGACGAGGATAAAAGTGATGGCAACACTGCGCGATTGCAAAGAGATAATGTAATAAAAGTTTTCTTTCTTCCTTGAAATATTCTCCAGCTAATGGCACAATCATTAGAAACGTTGAGTGAATAAAAAAGTCCGAAGAGTACAAGAAATCTATTGCATTTATCAATGCAAAATTAGGAAACTGCAGATGACTTTTACAGAATTATATTTCATCCCAAGCTAAAACAAGCAAGAAGTTACGGATAATTCAACTAACACGCAGTTGTTGTACGCGGTACGCCACCGATGAAAACGGAATATCGGTCAGATATTAGCGGTGCGTCTGTCACACGATACACCTGATCGCGAAGAGCCCAGGGTCTCACTTGTACCTGTAATTTTGCTATTTTCCAGATATTTCTGGCCTCTTAGTTCATCCTTTACCCCTTTACCAATAAATCTCGCTCTTTTGAACTTTATAAGTTGTGAACTAACCATTTTGACGTCTTTCCCGCCATTTTTCAAAACAATATTGAGTTTCCCCTGTTTACGAATGCATCGGCTAACGAGATATTCGACAGAGCGATCGCTAACGAAAACCACAAAAGCGTATCCTAAAAACCTGCTTGCTTGAGACTTCAGAACGTTAACTTGGTGAGCAATCAAACTTTTTGATAACGACTTTCTTCAGGTCGTTAAAATATGCTACAAGCATGAAAAATACACTACTCGCTCGTATAACATGGGATGTGACAACTAATGCACGTTTCGCTTGTCACTGTTAAAAGGAGTTCCAGTTTAACCAAAGTTTTTCCACGCGTATCAAACTTGTGCAAAAAATGCATATTCGGCTTATTTGCACTTGTCCTTGCCCAAACTTCTCATCAACTTCAGACCATACTTTCAAAATATGGTAGACTGCGTCGTAAATGGGAGAAAAATCTGTCAACAAAAGAAAAATCTGTCAATACTGTCGAATATTTGAATAATTTATACCGCATTCTCCTCGTCCTTCCTTCCCTTGTGCATCAAGCTTGCAAATGGCTAATTCGTTCCATTACTGGAAGTTAAGTGAAACCAAAGAGGAAAGGACAATGCGTAGAGAAACATTACAGTTTATTCTGCTTTGTTACTATAAATTTCTTTCAAATTAAGTGCTGGATGAAGCTCTTCCCGTTGGATAGTTGAGACCAGATCTGTTTAACAGATAAACAAATAAACATTAATAATTCATGCAACATAAGCATCAAAGGAAAACGATGAGTGAAGAACTAACCGTTTGGTGGAATATCACTTCCAGTACGCTTGCGATGCGGCCAGTCAACTGTATTTGCTCCAAACTGTTCGAAGAACAAAGAAATTGAATCTAAATACGATAATGGATCATAAAACTTAGCTCAAAAATGATAACGATGCTCACAGATTTGCAATTCTAAAAAATTTCTTATTCAGCCATTAAAAAACGATGAAAGCTGGAATAAATGAAGCATTACTAGCAGTCACATCAGGAGGAAGCCCGCCAATAAACACTTTGCGAGAGAAAATCCCATCTTCTGGAAAACTCTGTGTCACTAGGTCTGGAACTAAAACCTGATTATCGTTGCTGTCACAACTCCAGATGTCCTTCACTTGCGCGATTGTTCCTGGAAATTAATTTATCCCTTCAACTTTGAAATAAGTGTCTGTTTCCAGAAAATTTGGAACAGTATTTTGAACGGATTATTAAGTCTTCTGAATTAAACCTAAGCAATGTAATACTGAGTTGAAATGGTAATGTTCGACTATGCTGAAGTGGGGCAGGTGAAATGTTTTAGAAGTTAAAAAGCAAACTGGGAAAACAATGATCACACAGTACGTCATTTTATTATTCATAATAGATTACATAGTATACCATTCTATTATGAATAATAGAATGATATACTTTTGAATTTTTGAATCGATAGAACGATTTGAAGATATTTTTTTCAAGATATTCTTACTGTGCGCAACTGCACTACTATCAAGTGATGGAGTGTGTTGGAAGTTGTTGGACTTAATGTTCCCCTCAAAAAATATATGAAAATACCTTTACCGTAACCACCAAAACTATCGTTTCCAAAAATGTTGTAGCGATCCGTAGCCGCTGATATGTTTGTTCTTCCAAAATTGCCTTAAGTCAAACAAAGATGTTAAAAATAACTTCACACATTTATACTTGGAAAATTCATTCGAAATTACAACTCCACTTCCGATATCCACTTTTTATCACTTTCAATTTTTGTGATATTTTGATGAAAACAGCTCAATCGTTTTCCATTTTGCTTTTACGAGTACATCCTACAACAAGTTGGTAGTAGGAAAATTTAATGTAAGGAGAAATATGAAAAAATGAAGTACCTGGTATTACACCCTGATCAACACCAGTTGCTGTACTTTTCGTCGTGTCCATTTGGATAACGAATGCTAGTTCCGTGTCAGTACTTTAAAAATAAGTGTAACTAAGTAGTAAACAATTAATTTTGATTAAGAATATTTATGACGAGGAAAAAAGACAAAACCTCTTAAAATTGCTTGATTTTTGGATGCTTAAAATAAGGGATGTTCCGGAAAAAAAAATCTATAAATTTAAATAACAAATTTATAGGGGAAGAAGAAAGTTCTGGCAGTTTCTTTGAAAAATTTCTCTCTCGTCCCGAAAAGCTTGTCAAATTCCATTTAAAAACATTAACTTCCCTTCTTTTACTAGCAATACTGCAGTATCACGTAACGTTTCACGTCACGTCACATCACGTCACGCCTCTTCCATCTTGATAATAATATCCCAACGGTATAAAAATGAATAACTGACAAAATGCATCACTGTCCACTAAGTAACCCACTAAGCTGAACTTCGCCTACGTGCAAAATCTTAAGTCGAGAACAGACACGCCCACAGAATACTGTACAACATACATTTAAGTGAACAGCTAACAGCGTGAGATATATATCACACGTAACACGTGAAAGATCACGCACCACGTCATGTTGACTCCACGCGTTCACACACAACCACTTACCTAACAGCCAGCTGTAAGGAATAAACGTGGTAATTGAAATGATAGCTATTGCTGCCTATTTACTTTCAATATTTCCCGCCAAAAATAACGGAGGTATACTGATGGCTACCCTCTTCTAGAACATTCCATAGAAAAGCCTGGAACTAACTTACCGTCTGTCTTCCTTCAACCGATAACTGTCTATATGCTATACTTACAGTATACTTGCACGTATGCTTATACGTCGTACACGTACGTCCTATACGTATATGTACGTCACAGTACGTCATACACGTACCACACCTTCTAGTAGGTGATAAAATTATGCAAAACTAAAATGTTCACCTAGTTCTTCTCTCAAATACATCTTTCTATTATATATTACTGCAAATTTTCTATCAAAATTGTCTTGCACGAATAAAAAAAAAAACCAAATACATTTCCATAAAAATGAAGCATTGAACATACTTTTTCTAATCTGTTAAAACCTACAAATTTTCAAATTTTTAAAAAATTGTTCAGTCTAATTTGATGTCAAATGTTTAAGAAAAAAGAAATGAAGAAAGCTTCATTGGAGGAACTCTTTTTATATGATTCCTTACAAAGAGATTGATTAAAGTTGTTAAATTGCAACTTATAAATTTCGTATTTATTCCAACAGTATATTCTGATGGCAACATCATACACATTCAGATTACTTCTGTCTACTTCTCATCTTAATATCAATTCATCTATCACATTTGTGTAATAATTCCCACAAAATTTAACTGCGATTTGCATATTTGTTTAATTCCTGATATTTACTTTTTGTTTTTCCCTTAATTGCACGTTCTTTCGATTTTACATTCACTTTCATGAATATTTTCAAACTATAAATGATATATTTATTCGAGATTTCAGATGCGGCAAATCTTATCGAATATATACGAGACATGCAGTTCATGGCTATGAATTATACCATCGAAAAATCTCACGAAATGGCCAACATTAGACAGCTCAAATCAGCTAATGATAACACAGCTAATATATCGACTGAAATACGGTACAATTTTACAGGTGATATCAAAAGGTGATATCTTACATCCCAATTAACAACCATGAATAGGTATTTCAGATACTCGCACAAAGTTATGAATATGTTAAATAACAGTTGGTTGCGGTTATCTCTACTTTCAATGAAATCCTGCAAAAGTTTAACCATGTTTTGGGACTGAAATTTCATGCCGTCATTAGAAGTCATGTGTAGTTTGTGAACTATGTGGGTTAGATGTCACTTTGCTAATTCTGATGGACGCTTAATGAATTGCATAAGCTAGAGTGGGGTGCTGCTGTGCTTTATTTGAAGTTAGATTAGATCATGTTCCATTACTTCTCTTACTTCGTTCTTTCTTTTCTCCCTGTTCCCCTTTTTATGGACTTTTTGTGGACATTTTATCAGTGGTTCAAATATAACGCAAAAAGATTAAAAGGTATGACGTGGAACACATGTAATGTATGTTTATGGTTGCGATTCGACGTGGAATACATGTGATGTATGTTTGTAGTTGTCATCCACATAAATTGTTATTATGGGTGATTGGAGATTGATGATGTTCTGGGAGAGAATAGAGTGATATTTAGAATAGGTAAAAAAGAAGGGGAGATGGTAATCCGTTATTTCGGACAATTCTGAGAAGTTTTATTCCGTCTTTTATGCGCACGGTACGAGATGTTAAGATCACATATCAGGTTAAATCCTTAGATTTAATTTCTTCAGCTCTTCCCAATATTCTAGTGGAATCACAAATAAATAGGAAACATATAAGCTGAAAATAATCTGTGCTGTATTGAGTATTAATAATACAGCTATTACTCGTTGCCAGTGGTTTTTGCTCCGTCGTTGCACTGATAGTTTCATGTGCAAAGAGTTCTATTAAATGTTGATGATATTTAGGAGCAAATTTCGAACTATAACAAGCTTTCTTTGTTTTATGTTCTCTTTGTCAATGTAGACTGCTCTGTCTTGCTTCTATTTAACTTTGTCCAGGTTAAGTTAAAAATCGTTTTTGAAATATCAATTTCAGCATCACTTTATTTCGTGTTATTTTCAGTCAGTACAAATGCCCGCCAAACAACGAATGAGTGTAGCGAATTCAGTCTTCAGCAGGAATGTGTTATCACGAGGCAATGTACAAAAAACTTTAGTAAGTACATTGTATCAATGTATCATTTTATAACGCTGTCTGACTGCTGATTGTCCATCCTGAATCGTCTTGACTCTTCATAGTTTAGGAAAACTTTTTGGCCACTTTTCTTTTTTTTTTTGTCGTATGCATATGTTTACACACACGTGTTCGTTAAAGCTATGGTATTTATCCGAATTCTTCTTACATGTCCACTTTTTTTGCTACTACATATTTGCTTATGCAACTAACAGTTTGAGAAAACCTTGGGGTTTGGTGACGCTAACTGGTATCAATTTGTTTTCGAGGGATTGAATTAATAGGGTGGATTATTCAGTAGATTTTTTATTATAACTATAAGTTATATGAATTAAGGAAACATTTTCAGAAGCCGCAGGAAGATAAATATGCAACAACTCCGTGGTTAATTGGTCTTTTTGTATTTGTTGTTTGTGGTTCCGGTGAGATTTTTGGTATATTTGTCAAGAAATGTTCATTCTTAACTTATCCTTTCCTGTTTTTTCCGAATAGTATGTCGCTAGTCGTTGGTTAATTCTGCAGTTGCTCTATCAGCCTGGTGATGCATTGATTTACTGCATTGATGCATCTTATGCTCTGAATTGTACAATCTTATATTCTAGTCGGTTATCAGTCATACTAAAATGAATTCGCAAAGTGGAGAGGAATTCATTAACTTTTGTTGAGACGTAGGCATCTTAGTGAACAATGTATGTGCTTATTCGTTTATGGTTTTAATTTAAAGCATACGGAGGAAGTGTAAAAGTACTCTTAGCTCTGTTCTGGGTTTCTTCTAATTTACTTTCTTTTCCCACAGTTAACTTCATGAAATCGCTTGCCGTTATTAGTCTAAAGACGAAAAAATAGATCTCACCTGAGTGATGTTGCGCTTTTCTCTTCAAGACGTTTTCTAATGTTCCTGAAATCCAATGATGGTTTCCTAGATAAGGTAAAAGAAAGAGAACAAATGTTTCGCGATTTAAATTGGCCGAAAATGTTGTGTTTTATTGTGCCCAGCAACAGATACATCCTCGTATGAATATGCATTATTTCAATGTTCGGAAAGTTCTAGTAGTTTGTAAAAGTTAGCATGAGTACTTTTGGATTTTAATAGGATTTTATAGAAGGTTATTTTTATTTTTACAGTTAATAATTTCAGCTATATTCGAAATTATCCGATCTGTGAAGATGGGATGGTAATGTGATTGCAAAGAATAAACCTTGTCGTCGTATATATCAATTTAATTTTTTCGCATATTTTTGGAGAGAGCGTCCGTATCTTTTGTTCATTCCTTTACCACTTGATTTTGATTTCTTCCATATTCAAGTAGGTAATGCACTACCAACATTTAAGTTTCCTTTTTGCCTTTTGAAAAGGCTCATTTTACCACATTTCGGGTGGAAGTATATTGGTTTCCTTCATCATATAGTTCGATTCATCGTTTTCTGAATCATGTTTCTTGTCTTATAATCGTAGGGGTTGAGTGAACAGACAGTTTTATGATTGTGTATTGGTATTTAATGATGGATTTGGATGTTATGTTGCCTTATTCATTGTAACTGTTATTGTCTCAATAAACTGTCTCACTCAGTGTTTCCGTGCTTATAACTAAGAAATATGGTGTCATTGGCTGATCCCTTATGCAATTTACTCAGTTTTGAGTTAGAAACCGGGAAATTTCTAGACTAAAGACTTACTGATTTAATTTATTAGGGAAATTATATATCAAAGGGTTGTAATGAAGTTTGAAATGGTAATCTATTTTGCTAAATCTACAAGTTTCCTTTCTTTAGGAAATTTGAAAAGAAACCACACTAATTGGTTCTTACCAGCACAGATGGTAATAGAAATGCAAGATAGCTTGAGCGAAGCAATCCTGGATTAAGGATATATATAAAGGTCTTTTTTATAAAGGTCAATTTCGTAAATTTTAAAATATGAAAGAACATGGCAGGGGAAAGTGTGTGTGCTACGCAAAGGACAGGATTGTTACTTACAAAAGTTGGCGTATTTTCATAAAAGGCTCACTTTCTAGCTAATCTATTAAAAAAGAGGAAAAGTTTACTATTTATTTATTCCTATTCTATTTCAATAATTCATTCGCGTTGATGTATTTTCGTGCAACTGGAGAAGTGCTTTAAATTGTGAATTTTGGAAAAAGTCGAAATTATTGTACGACTTTGTATCATGACTTAAAATGTTGCGCCTTTTTAAGATCGTAGAACGAAATGGAATGAAAAATTCACCTGAAATTTTGAGGGATGCAATGACACAAGTAAAACTGTCTTAAATTAATTCCACTTAAGTTACTTTCATTTTTCAGTTGGAATTTTGTTCCAAATATTATTACCTGAAATAGAGGGACGTGCGACACACACACACACACAGAAGTTGTCGTTTCACAGAAAAATGTCACAAGCAATTTTCATCATTGATAAAAAGGAATGCAAAAAAAGAGTTGAAATAAAGTAATAAGCAATTAATTGTGTAGCTATATTTAATCCAATGAATGACTAATTGTATTTTCTTATTTTATTGACCTATTTAAAAACAAGCAGTATTATATTTTCTGCTCCAGTTGGCAAAAAAGATGTCACATTGTACCAAACGTTTCGATTGTCTTTTTCTTAATTCATTTTAATTTTACGGTGCATTTTATTTTATAACTGTCATTCAAAATGTTGCATTTATTTTGTAGGATTTTAACTAATTGAAAGTTAATTTTTCTTCTCTCTTTGAAACTTTTCCCTTATCAAAATTAAGTAAATATCGATGAATAACTTATCTAACACTGAAAAATTCTAAAAAGATCAATAATTTATATAACATTAATCCATTATCGTTACATTCAGGGATTGATTCAATCACCTGATGATGATTGTAATCGAATGTTTTGTGGAAATAAAAAGGAATTTTTTATTAAATGATTAGATTGTAGTTGAAATATGAAATTGATTGTACTTTTGAAATGAATATGATGTAAGGAGTGGAAATGACAGCCAAACAAATTTCAAGGTCAACCAAATGGATTTAAAGCCATCATGAATGGAAACATTTGAAATGACAAGTACTTTCAAGGAAAAAGAAATTTTTTTTTTTTTTGTAATACACGAGTACGATTAAAAAAGCAATCCTTTTTTCAAGTATATGTCTTTCATTTTAAATTCATTGTTTTTTGAGTTAGTAGTAGTTAGTGTTGGTGATGATGGTGACACTTTCGTATTTTAATTATAAATAAACATGGGTTAAATGAATTTAAAAATTAATTTAAATGAATTAATACCACCCATCAAATCCTCAATCATTTTTATTGCCTATAACCATTTAAAATGATCATATCCTAAAAGTGAAGAAGGCATTTTGGGCGGAACAAAATTATTGAAATTTCTATGATTGATTAATTTTTTTTTTTACGTTTATTAATTATCACTTTATTTACAGAATTATTAAATATAATTCGTTTTTCATTTTCACAGGTAAAATTTGTAACGCAATTAGAAGGAGAAGATGATGGCATTATCACGATTGATTGTTTATTTATGTTACGTAATTGTAAGATTTGATTCAAAGAAAACAAAAGCTTTATTTAAATAGATTTAAAATTATTTAAAAATGGTAAAATGGAAAGAAAAAAATCAGCAATATATTAATTATCATTATTATATGGTGTAATATATGGTGACATGTCAAGTATCAAGTACGTAATACAAAATTTCTTATTAAAATATGACAGGTATGTAAATAATGTAAACTGTTAATTAGTTGTTAGTATGATTTTTGTCCGGAAATAAATTGAATTTATTAAGTGCCTAATTTGCATATTTCTTACTGCGTAATATAGATAATCATTTAAAGCGGATAAATGCCCAAAATGACAATATAATTTCGAATGATTATGCGGAAGTTCGAGTATTGCTAGATCGATATTACGCGATAACGGCACGGAAATATGGCATATACCATGATTACGTAAGTGTATTAATGGTGTAAATACATATAGCATTCATTATTCTTGGTAAATCAAATCCGGAAAAGTAATTGATAACTTAATTCCGGTAAGGTAAACAAAAGAAGTGAGAAATGTAAAGATTGAAATAAAGCTCTTCATCTTTCGAGATAATCATCAGTATATTTTAAGTTTATTATTATTATGATAAAAATTTTTTTGAATTTATGAATTCGTGTTTGTAGGATTCTAAAAAAGTTAGCAAAGATTTGAGAGATATTCCTATTGATGATAAAACGGAAGCAAGCATTAATCGTAAGGAAGGTGTTGTGGGTGATCTATTCGAGAATGATATCCTATTAACATTACCACAAATTAAAGCTTTACTTAATGAGGATATCAAAACCAGTAAGTTATTATTGTCAAATGAAATTTTAGTTTTCTGCAATATTCAAATGTTCAAATCAAATTTGGTTGGAAAAAAAAACAAATTTTTGGGAAGCTTATTTTAAAATTTATAAAAATTAAATTATTCTGTATGCATGTATATATATATATATACCATACACATTATAACTTATTGCTTTTTACAATCTTGGCAACATATAATAGCAATCAGAAAGATCCTATCAATAAGTTTATAATTGAAAATCTTTCAAATTATTTGCTATCTCTTCACGGAAAGATTAAAGATGAATTTAACAAATTCTGGAAGTTTCGATATTTCGTTATCTAACCTAATATCCCTTTCAGCATCTCTTTATTTGCAATAAATCATATTTTTTACATTTCTACCAAAGTGAAATATACTCAACGAAAATAGTAAAAAAAAAAAGTATAGGAAATAATCGGCAAATAATTCGGGAATCGAAGTATGAATGGATGGCAATGCCAATATCGTATTATTTCAGCAGTTCTAATGGTAAATTGAGAATTTAATTCAAATTATTTGCTTAACATATTATCTTTCAATAATGGATTGTTTGAAAAAAATTAAAGGAAGAAATTCTTAAAAAAAAGAGTTTTTTTTTTGAAAATTCAATAAAGAATTTCGATTTAAATTAAACTTTAGAATGAAAGAGAAAAATGATTTACAGTTAAATGGCAAAATTTAATTCGTACCGCTTTGTATCATATCGAAACCGAAACATGCATTCGCTTCAAGGTTCGTACTAAAAAAAAAGAGGAAAAGAAAAAATAATAATACTACTATGAGCAAACTTAAATAAACAATTCAATTGAATAATTTAATTAATTTTAAAATTGAAAATTAAACCCAACCAATTTGCTATTTTGCATTAACGGAATACTTCGTAATGTTTTGTGTAAGTTACAATTTGTTTGAAAATTGGAATTTGATCAAAATTTTTTGAAATTATTTAAAAAAAAATAACGAAAATTTAGGAGAATGGTGGTAACAGGAATCATATATATTTCATACAAGGTAAAGGATGTTGGAGTAATGTTGGTAAAGTTGGCGGTCGACAATTGATATCCATTGGATTTGGATGTGAAGCGGTAAAATTCTTTGAATTTCATCAAATTTTAATCTTTTCACATTTTCATAATTATTATGTCATAAATGAAAATTATAATTGATTGTTATTTTCAATATTATTATTCAATATTTATAATTATAACTTAATATTTATGATTATTAGTTAATATTTATTGTAAATGCAAAATTTCCTATTGCGCTTAATTTTAATTTAGGTTGGTATAGTGGTGCATGAAATGTTACACGCTTTGGGTTTATGGCATGAACAATCACGTACCGATCGTGACAATTACATCTGGATCAATTATGCTAACATTTATCCAGTAATAAATTCTTAATTTCAGTCCAATTCCAGTTTTAATATATTGATGGAAAATTGGTAGCATTGTTCTTTAAGCTTTTTAATTTCAAACAAGTGATATCTTTTATATGAGTAAAAAGAAATTACGAGAAATTGTTCCTTTCCTTAATTACTTCAATTTTCACTCATTCACTTAATCTAATTAGTATAAATTTTAAGGGTACTCAAGGGAATTTTGAAAAGCGAACAATGATAAATATTGATAACATGGGATTATCGTATGATTATGGTTCCCTGATGCATTATGGTCCGAAAGCATTCACAATCAATTATGATAGGTATGAATTACTGTATTATAAAATGTTGTTGAGAATGTGTCGATCAATATTGAGTCATAGTGTGTAGTGGAAATTTATATATATATATATATATATATATTTTTTTTTCTGAACGATCACATCATCTGAACATAATTAATTGTTTTTTTTTTCTAATAAATACACACTTTTTAAAGTATATGATTTGTGCAGAAGTGCAAGAAGCATGACATATTGCAAGATGTAGTCATAAGTTATTACTAAATGATTTAAAGATATACGATTGAGACACGTGATCGTCGATATCAGCAAACAATCGGACAACGAGAAGGAATTTCATTCAAAGATGCAAAATTGATTAATTTACGATACTGTAATGGTATGGATTCAATCAAAATTTGTTTATTGTTATTTATGTTAGTTGAAATAATACAAATTCATGCGTTTCTACAGAATTCCTTTTATTTCTCTCTTATCTAAAAGTGTTTAAGTTTCTGGAAAATCTCAATGAAATTAGGCAGGAATAATTTCAAGTTCTAATTAAAATTTCAAGTTCTAATTTCAGTTTCTAATCTAATTAAGATCAGCTTCACAGTAGTATAAAGTGATACGCAAAAGAAGCAGCTATTTAGTGAGAGATTTTTTGAAGCATTTCAAAAATAAAGTAATTTGGATTTTTTACAGGATTCCTTTTTTTTTTAAAAAAAAAGTCATTGAGAAATTTCACAGAAATAAAAACAGAATAAATAAAATTAAGACTTACGATGTATTTCAGATATCTGTCGATATCGAATAAATTGCTATAACGGTGGATATACGAAATCCAAATAATTGTTATCAGTGCAAATGTCCAACTGGATTAGGTGGAATAAATTGTCTATCAGTGGAAAAAAGCAGTGAGTTTTTTTAATTCTATAAGACATTTTAAGTTTGAAATTTTTAGTTTGTATTATATAAATAAATCACTTACCATATCATATCTTCATCATCAATTTCTTCAACTTATAAGAGCATCATGATTCCTCAGTGAAAGTTATGTATCGATAAATTCATTTATAAACTATTCGCACATGAGATTTTTTTTTTTAGCAAAAATGAATAGTAAAATTTGTTAATACAATTATAATTTACCTTAATGATATATCAAAATTCTTAGAAATACAAAATGACCAACAAAATCTTCCATTTCCTATTTTCATTTTCTATTTTCTCTATTATTTTTTTAAGTGGTATAACTCGTATGCTCCTAAAAAAGGACTCAGCATTGAGTTCAGCGTATTTAATTGGCGACTTAAAATTTCACTTCAAATAATTCCTCTTCTGAAGTTAAGATTCAAAAATTACGAAATAAAATAGATACAGCGCAGAAAGAAGAATTAATGTTCGTAAAATCTCAGGTGTTCAGAAAACTTTTGCATTTCTTAATTTTAACGAGGAAAGTATAAATATGAAGAAAAAAGTTTTCGTCTAATCTCATCTAATCTATAGTCTAGTCTTTAAAAAAAAGGTTTGCTATAATTTTTACTAAATGATTATTTTAGGAACACCTAAATGTGGTGGTGATTTGTTGGCTAACTACGATTATCAAAACATTACAATCATTGGCCTACATGGTAGCATTCATTGTGTTTGGAGAATTAGGGTAAGTTCTGAAGGAAGTTTCAGGTCAGCTTCAGCTAAAACGAATACATGAAATAAAATGCGAATAGATACTATCATTGAAATAATTGGTGAAAAAAAAAAAAGCCTCACCCAATCTTTCATCATAAATTATTGCAATATGAATTAGCAGTTCGATTATTTGAGTGGGAAAAATTGCCGGAAGATACATACAGTAATTTTTCAATGATGATTATTGTAAAAATGATATATTGTAGCAAAAAAAGATTCCTATAGCACTGATATGATATAGTAAAGAAAATAGAATCAATTATACCATACAGTCATCATTGAGCTTTGTGCTCTCAAATCTTTGTCTCATTCAATTTCACTTCATGTAACATCATCGAATTTCATTCGTTATCAATATTATTATCATTCTTTCACGGATGAAATGCTTTCGAAATATCTCAAAAATTAATTATATTTCTTAAATTGTGAACAATTTCAAATCTTTTAAATGCTGATTTAACAATTACATTTAATCAGAATCTCTTGTATTTCGCCATCTTTTTGACAATTTTATCCACAGGTCAATTATCTCTCTAATCCAAAAGATTATCAATTACCTCGCTTACCCAAAGGATTATTAATTATCTCTTTTACTCAAAAGATTATCATTTCCAAGGTGCTTTATTTTACCGAATGATAACCTATACCAAGCTATTTCAATCCATCTTTTATCTCGCATCAATTACCGCCTCTGTCTTGGGCGTTTTTTGTCAGTGTCCTCACTCAATCCTTTGTACTTCATCATTTATTGCAGTCCAAAGCACGAGTGCTCGTATATATTGATGAATTACGATTGCCCTGCAAAGAAACATGTACCAGCTATCTGGAATTGAAATTCAAAGCAGATATGATTCCAACTGGTGAATAATGACCGAATTTATGCTAATATATCAAGAAAATTTCTGATTGTCTTTATCACCTCAATTCATCCCCACAGAAATCCTTATCACCTCAATTTATTCAACAGACATCCTTATCACCTCACTTCATCCCCACAATTCATCCCACATATATCTTTATCACTTCATTCTTTTTCTCGCAGAGAAAAGACATTCAGAGACTTTTTCTTCGAAAATTGAAATTGAATATGTCTAAATGCCTTAACGTCATAATACTTTTTAAGAAGCATTTTCAGTATAAGTTCAAAATTTTTAAAACGACTGAGTTAGAAAGTGTATTAGAGAAATGACCATAGTAAATGTTTACAACAATACATAATAAGCAATTAATTAAGGGTCAAGGCATTGTTGTGGACCATTAAATATAGAAATGATAAGTGAAAAAGACACTTTCATTATCATGTATGTTGCAAATATTCTCAACGATGGTTTCGGTACGTGGGGATTCAAACTGCGCTACAAACTATGCAAGTTTTAAATTCGAAATAGAAAAGAAATGAAACAGCAGCAATAACACCGATAGAAAAATGACAGCAAAGGTAGTAATTAAGCAAAGGTAATCACTCTATGTATCCCACTGTTTCAATTATACACGCGAATCCATACGTGGGAATCCGCAAAAGTATCAAGTACTTATTAACGAATGAAATAGACATGATTAAGGACTAATAATAAACATACAAGAACAAATGAATATACAAAATGGGAAAACCTGGTTCACGTATATATCGAACGTCATGCCATCATGTTGACATACGACTACCAACATATAGCATATAGTAATCATGTAATGGATCACCCATCAGATATTATGATAACAATTGTACGACGTAGAAGATGAAAAAAGACATGATTATTCATTGTGAGATCAATAATTAATTAATTAAAGAAAAGTGAACAATATGTATTAATCAATCATTCAGATGATTTAAATGTTCCAATATCGAAGCCATCACCGCTGCCGCCGCATAAGAAATTAGTAAGTTTGCATTTAGTTGTATTATTTTCATGATATTTGAAATAAATAATATTTTTTGAAAAATTTTAATGAAAATAGAGAAGAGAATTTAAGAAAAAAAAGTACCATTGCAATTTGACCAGAATTTTATTTAAGGTATTGCAGAATGGTTTGCAAGAGTAAAGGTTATTACTCTTCTTAAGGTAATTAATAATATCACGAGCTAATGCGATTTCAGGCTTTCTATTTCATTTCTTAAAAATGATATGGATAATGACTTCCATAAATTAAAAAAAAAGTAACTGATAAGAAGAAATAGATTATCACCACTACAACAACAACAATGATAACAACAACAACAACAACAACAACAACAACAACAACAACAACAACAACAACAACAACAACAACAACAACAACAACAACAACAACAGCAACAACGACAAAAACAACAACAACAGCGATGAAAGCAATAAAAACGACATCAACAACGACAGCACCAAAGAGTATATTTTGTTTAGGAAAATTTTAAATTTCATTAAATCTGATTTTTTGATAAAAATAAAAGTGATCGAAGCTATTACCTAAATAAATGAATAAATAGAAGTGAACTGGGAATTCTTGTGTGTTATCCTAATTAATTTTCGATTATAAATGCGAAAAAACAAAATTTCAATTTTAAGAATTTAAATTAATAATTTAAATGCAAAAAAAAAAAAAACGAATTGAATTATCCAGCAATATCAGCATGGAGTAAATGGGGTATGTGGAGCGCATGTTCAGTAACTTGTGGCGGTTGTGGTAAACAACGGCGTATCCGAGCTTGCTATGGCAAAATTCAGCATTGTCCGTAGGGTTTCCTTTTTTTTTTCCCCTGCACAATATGCTTTTTTTTTAGTGTTTGAAATTATTTCAAATTTTTATACACTTAAAAACCACCAATTAAACATCAAATAGTTGATTAATTAAAAGATTTTATGAGTTTTATTAAGAGAATTTTTTTTTTTCGAAAAAATTTTAGAAAAAATTTTCAATATTTTGTTAAGTTACTGTAACTTTTAAAAATACCTAAAATTGAGAAAAAATTTAGAAATAGCAGTGTAATGTATGTCGGAAGGAAGTAATAGATATGAAATTATACATGAGATAAAATACCGATGGAAAGGTATACGGTTGTCCGATATGCAACAGAAGCTTCTCTCAATGTAGATATTAGTGTTGAACGAAACAATTATTAATGGTAAAAGAAAATATTTAAGAATAACCGGGTAATATATCAAAGATAAATGATTAACCAATCAATCAATCAGTCAGTTATTTACTCATTTGATGAAAATGATTTTCAGAGGAGCAAAAGAAGAAATGAAGGAATGTGGTACAAGGCGATGTCCAAGTTGGACAAGTTTTAATTGTATTGGTCGATTAGTTATGCCGTGTAGTCTTTATGAAAATTTGAATTTTGCCACAGATAAAGGTAAGAAATAATAGTAAAAATGCATAAAAATATAGAAGAATTGCTGATTTTTTGAATGAAATGATATATTTGGAATATTAATTATTTATTTCAAATTATTTTTATTGATTTGCCCATATTTGAAATGAACGTTTTGTGAAAAAAAAAACCATTAAAATTCAATGTTTATATTTGTTTGGTTTTTTGACACAAATCTATCCTCATTTTTCACTTTACAATCTTTTAACTCTAATATATATGAAGTAAGGAATTAAAATTTTTCATCTCACCTAATTTCTCCTTTGCATAAATTAGAAATTAAAAGTAATTTGATAGGGAAAAGAAAATTACACTTCGAAGTTGATTGGATTTTTTGAATTTCTTGAATTTCTTTGCGTTCCTATCATTTTAAATACGATTGATCAGTCAAGCGTGAATTAATTTTTTGCAATTGTTATCATTTCTATAAATGATAACTTAGAATTTCTGATCATTCCGATCATTGTACAATTGTTTATCTCAAGTTTCAAATTCAAATTTTTGACAGATGCTTATATGCCACCCGGTGATAAGTTAGTTATGGATCAGTACAAGTATAAGCAACATGTCAAATCAGCTTTTTCTGGTGAACGACTCTGTGAAAAGTAATTTTATAGAATTTTTTGTTATTTTAAGAATCAGTAATAAAAGAAAAAGTTATTGCTTTTAAAATTTCATATTTCAAATCCAAAAACTATTAATTCATTAGGGAAAAAAAGTGCGAATTAATGAAAATCAATGATCAATATAAATTGGATTTTTACCGCTTACTGTACATGCGAAAACAATTTTAATTTTATTTTTTGGAATAGAAATAAATGATTTTCTCTTTTTTTTTTTTGAAGGTATTTCCATTATTTATGTTCAATGTCAACGTTTACTGTTTATTTGGGTTGGCAAAGTGGAAATAATTGGTTGAAACTGGATAAACGAGGATGCTGTAACAAATATCATTACAATGGAACTGTTTGCATTCCTGATTGATATACTTTCCTTATCAGTATATTATCTATTTTACGGATATTATCCTTTTGAAATTATTGTTATTAACTTTCTGATAACATACTAAAAGTAGAAAAGTGATACTAAAATTTAGAGAAAGTTAAAAAAAAAATTGTTATATAATAATTTATGCAAATTGTTACTATTTAAAAAATCGATGCATTATGCCTTAGCATCATTCTTGTTTTATGCTAATTTCTCAACTTTATTTGTTTTTATGCCATAATTTTCATTTTGATGTATGACATTATAAAGTGCAATTAAAATTAATTAGAGTGATAGGTTGTAATCTAAATTGACTGAAAGGCTATTGTAGGACATTTTTGCTATTAAACTTATTCCGCTATGAATGAAGATATTTGCTCCAGAAATAATTGAAATAAATTTTGAAATTTATGATGAAAAGAAGTTAAGATGGATTTATTATGAAAAATTTAACTATTCCACTAAACATTTCCAATGTCATGTTTGTGTAATAGGTTAAGGAGCAAAACTGCCAAATTTGAATAAAATTGACTAAACCATTAATCATGAAGATAATCAGATAATTTAATATGTAAAAAAGCATTTACCTTGTTCACTTCTAAAATAAATTCTGAGATAAATTTATGACTAATGATATTTTTCGAGTTTGACTCAAAACTCAAAATGAATGCATTATCCAATCAAAAGTATTTCCTCTCATTCCTAACCCAAATATCTTAATATCTTCAGCCTATTTGAATATCATTTACAAGCTAAAGGACATAATTTAATTAATAAAGCATTTATCTTTCCTATATTTGAAATCTGCTGCAAATATTTTAAAACCGTTTCATCTTTCGGCAGTAAAGTTTTGTCAGAACTTGGGAACATTCCCAATAGGTTACAGTATTCTCATTTGATTTTTATATTTTACAATTATAATAAAATTAATATTTTGGATTTGACGTTAAAATCTGTGAAATAAAATAAGCTATATATGATTATACGTGAGCAAATCATCGTATCAAAAATGTAGAATTTTGTTGGAAAACTTTCTACTTGGAAGCAAATTAACCTTAACATTGACATCTGTTTATTTGACATTCTAGAATGGTACTGATAAAATGTTAAGTGTTAAATGTATTCAATCAGTGATTATTTGTTCCTGTACGACTTGTAGTTGAATCATTACGTTTTGGAGGTTTTGAACGTTGCTGATCAACGTTATACGTTTGGATAGGAATATTTCGTGTTGGAGTTATTGGTGCAACATTCTTCTTTCGAGCGCTTACTTCTAGAATACCATTATCTGAAAATTACAATTTTCGCATCTTAATTATGATTATTTTACAACCTTTATCACAATCATTTTTAACTGAATGTGACAATTGTGTCACAATAAGTATATGGAGAGTATTGGGGGAAATGACAGTTCTTATCAATCACTTTTTTTTCTCGTACGCGTCATTTTATGATATAAAGATATACTTCAGTTCGATAATTTCCCCGCTGTTTAATAAGCTTTAGTGGTTTTTGGTTGAAGTTCACAAATTTAAATTTCTATCGAATTGTAAACGAACCCTTTAAGTGAGAAATTAAAGTAGTATCATCGACATCATCAGGTAGCGTGAATCGACGGATGAAGTGTCGTTCAATCGAACCATGCCGATCACGTTGTTGCTTCTGATGTCCTTCAATTGAAAGTTCACCATGGCGTAGACTGACTTTTAAATCACCTGGATGAAACTGTGACACATCCATTTCCATGACAAATTTTTCCGCATCATTTACGATCTGAGAGGAAAAGGACAAATGAAATATTAATTAATTTCTATTCATTTATCAATTATTCATTATCAATCTGAATAGCACTAATAGGAAGCAGAAAGGCGGGCTATCTAGAAATTTTTTCATTTTAATACTCTGCTTTTTAGCTTTGAGCATTGATGAAAACTTTTGCTAAGATGAAATCGATTTTAAAGTTGAAAAAAACGATAAAATTCCCAAGTATCAGTCATACTTCTAAATTATATTTGAAAAATATAAACCTGTCCAACTGAACTGCCAAAATTGTATTGAAATGGTGACACATTCATCGATGAGCCACTCCAGCCAATTCCAAGTTGGCGGTAATGTTGCTCTAAGCCATGGAATAAATTTTCGAACATTCGTCGAACTGTCTCGTTGAATGACATGAAGTCAGCATCACTGAAGCATGACCGATGACCCGAAGGTTGAGCATCACGATGCTGTTCCGGTGGATTCATCAATTACTGATTGTTATTCAAATTTCCAAGTCACTTACGGAACTAAAGCAAATTCCGGAAAATTTATTAGTAAAAAAAAAATTCAAATAAAATTTGGAAGAACTAATTTTATGAATTTTAAAAGGATTTTGCTACCATTAATTTATCCACATTTCTTCAACATTCATCACTATTCACTTGTTCCTTCCACATTACTTCTTATCAGTTATCAGTTAATTTGACTTGTACAATCATTTCCAGGTCTTTTTTTTTTGAAAATTATTTTCAGGAAATATCGATTATAATGGCATGACTTTTTCTTTTTCTTCAAATCTTATTGTTCCAAAATCCTTCATTTCATCATTTAAAATTAATTATTTACCTTCAAGTCAAATGTTAAAATAACCACTCAACCAAGAAGTATTATTAATAAATGAATACTCCAATAACAGTATACTTCCTTTTATTTTCTTATTCAACAAAAATGAAATATGCAATTAATACCATTTTGAATCATACAAATTCTTTTTATTATTAATCGTATCGTTTCAGTGCTTCCACTTTTGCTTCCACTCTACTATTACAGTATCATTCAACGTTTATTGATTCATTTTTTGTTATCCATTGTTATCGGTAACTTCAAATAGAATAAATTTTTTAATCTCTTTTCAAATTTAGTAATGAGGTAGTACAAAGATAACAAAAAAAAAAAATTCAAATAAAATTTGAAAGAAAAAAAAAAAGAAAATATATTCCTGCGATCATATTATCAAATCTATTAGATGCAAAAGCGCCTAGTTGTGATAAAATATATGAAAATTGATCAGATTTGTGTTCATATTCTGAAGATTAAGCAGTAGAATGTTCTCATGATAAATTGTTGTTATCATCTTTTATGATATAAATTTTTGACTTGTGATATGGCTTCGAACTTGATAAGAGTGATTGATAAAGATGAAGAGAGATATGGCTTCTTTTTTTTCCCATCTAATTTAGCAATTTTGATTGATTTCTTTGGTTATTTTTTCAAAGTAATATTATTTTCAAGTAACACAATGTAAATATGATAACGGTCAACAATATTTTCACAAATGTTTACATCTTTCTTTCTTTTATTATCAACAGATGGTACAACAGGCGTTAATTTAATTGATAATTTAGGAATAGAATATCGTATTGATCTTTGATGATTTATAAATTGTATACCTTTTTCTTACTGTAGAATATTATTAAATCGAATTTCAGTTTATGAATGGAAAGGAGATGATACGATCCTTTTGTTTCGATAATTTATTCTACAACTGGGTACTTATCACTTATCACTTGCTAATAAATGTTAACTTATTCTACAACTGGGTACTTATCATTTGTCACTTGCTACTAATGGTATTAAATGTTAACTGAACAATGTTTCATCTGCATGAATAATCATAATTGTAGTGCCTAACTTCATTTTACAGAAATAGATTCTCAGGAGTTGAAATTTTAGACAATCATTTGTCCTCAACTTTCGATTTATAGGCTGTTCTCTTTTTTGGTTTGTCAAGCAATCATTTGCACACTCATCAATATCTAGAATCTATTTCAGTAAATTATATTTTACTAGGAAAAAAAAGAAAAAGAACTAGGAATCAACTTACGAAATTAAAAAAAATTGAAAAAAAACAAACCAATAAGAATGTATGCCAATGATATAATGCGTGATAATG
>NW_018108201.1:177429-195412 GCF_000183805.2 Loa loa
ATATATCTTCTCTCTCTCTCTCTCTCTCTCTCTCTCTCTCTCTCTCTCTCTGGAACTGTTATCAGTGTACTGAATGATAATAAAAATAACAAATGCTGTTAAGAAGTAATTACTTCACGAAACATACCTTATCATTAAAATATTTAAATGCTTAATTCATTCATTACAAAATAATCTTTATATAATATAATAAGAATAGTAAGGAAATATATATACATGTAAAATGTAACCAATTTTCGGGAATTTTTCATATAACCATTCACAAATTTGATGAAAAAAAGTGATCGATTTTTGTATTTTTGTTAAATCATTTCCTTTTGCTTTCAAACGCCTGGAATTGCAAAATAATAGTAATTATTAAATTATTATAATTAGTAAATAGTAATTAAAAATAGTAATTATCAATTTATATTTATTTAACGAATTACATATTTCGATACATACAGTATAATCTCATTTAAAAAAAATAGGTTGAAAATCAATGATACGCTCTTAAATGAAACTTTTTACGATTTATAAATAATCTTTTACGATTCACTGCTAGCGTTTGTTTAATTATTTCTTTGCTTTCTTCTATTATAACATAAAATCACAATTTGTAATTTTATTCCTAGACAAAAATTTTAAACATAAGAATAAAGACTAGCCATTCAGGAAGTGCATCTTCCGGTGTTAATGCATTGCGAATAAAGCATTTAGCTAGATAATGCTCCTTCATTTGTGTGATGTTTACAAATTCTGCTCCAAGTTTTTTCATATTGTCAAATTTTTGATTCGAATTTAATCCACCATCAAATTGTAGCAATGGTGGAATATGTGTTTGTTCACTCCAATACCATCGCCAATTACTGATTAAACTAGAAAAATAGGATAAAGTCATGTAAATGAGTCTTTTTAATTTTTTAAAATCTAAAAAAGGTTTTTTTTTCAAATCATATTTTTATATCATAAATTTGTCTAATAATGTGTAAGTTAAATATTATTGATTATATTAAATTATTAAAGAGGATGAGGTCAAATAATGTGTCCTTAAGGTGCATTCCTATACTTCTAAGAGATCAATTCAAGTGAATAACTCGTTTGCTCTTTGTAGAATACTGGTTAGAAACTTACTTACTTATATGGTATGAATACACATTTATTACCACAATATTGTGTGATACATAATGCTCCCATAATATTATTGTCTGTAGCGTAATAATTCTCCAGTTGTCTTGAAATCTCTTTGAAAAAGCATTCTGACCTTAAAAGATATTGTTTTAATCTCTTTAGGTTGTTAAAAAATTTTGAAATTTACTTTGATAGGTTTTAGAATTTCGATTTAATCCTTTGAAAATTTCAAATATTTCATTTTAAGCTTTCATTTTTATCATTAATACATTTAATAGGATTGAATATTGGTAGATTTATTCTACCTTCAATACATGAAACGTATTGAATTTTGCGTAAAAAAAGATTAATATCTAACTTGAAGCCTGCTTTAACAAAGAAATAGCCACCAGCGACCATTTCAATCAACAATCCTTTGTTACCTTCTTGATCGAAAAGAAGATTTCCATTTAAACCCAACATTTGACGAGTATCTATCCAAAAAAAAAAAAAATGTCGACAATTCAATTTTTTTATCTATTTGGTAACCTGTCAATTATGTTCATTGCTACGAAACTCGAATATATGTAAATCATAAATGTTATTTAAGCCTCATCCTAAAGCAGAGCTTTCTAACATTCTCTAGGACTTGGGTTAATGGAAAGATATTTTTGAATATGTTTTTGCCACATGTAATATCTTTATATGCGCAAATAACTTTTCGACTTGATCTTTGATGATCAACTCTTACCTATAATTTTGAACAAATTCTTGCGCCAGTAAGTATCTGCTTGGATTATCCAGAAATCACGGCCTATACTAGCCAAATATGTACATAGTTTTGCACGAAAATATAGCAACATTTGATAGCGACTATCACCTATTTGAAATTGTACGTGCTGAAACGGAAGAAGCGCAAATTGGAAACCGAACGATCAACCTGGATAATATCTTCGATAGAATTAATTTTCACAAATTTCCTCTCTTATTATTAGTCATTTGATCCCTGATCTTTCATGAAATCAAATTTGCTTCCTCCTATAACGTCATTTAAAATCGCTGTTAAAGCAAATCAGAAGTATACAACAATAGATGTTAAATGCCTGTTAAAATTTACCATTCCAGGCAATGACCAAAAGATAACTTTAATTTCTGGCCATGATGCCCGAAGTGTATTGTAGGTTGTATGATCAAATGCAAATATTAGAAGTCTTTGATGGACGGTTGAGAAACTGACCACATTGCATAGCCAATTTAAAGTTAAATTTAGCGCATGCTGAAATAATACTAATTATATTACACAAACAAACTTGTTGTAAAGCAACATCTTTTCTTATTCCTAAACTATCTGTGGTAAAGAATACTTACCACATTAAGCATCAAAATTGCTGGAATATCGTCAATTTCCGATAAAAACTGAAATGAAATGAGAAAAAGAGATGAGAATTCTCAGTTATCAAATGAACATTCTGAATATTTTCAAACAATTGTTTAGCTTATCAAGCTTATCAGTGATTCCATAGTTATTAGTGCTATAGACATATTTCCTCTGGATTATCATCTCTTTACAAATGATTCGTATTTATGCGCATCATTACTTGAAATTTCAGTATAAATACCTGTAATTATCGTACATCAATAAAAAAAGTTAAGGTTCTTAGCAATTCGTAGCAAATTAATTCCCTAATTAATCTAATTTATTCATGTGACTTTATCCAAATGGATCATTTATGAAAGAATTAGGATTTCTTTTTATTTGATTCCAAATATCATTGAGCGTTCATTAATTCATTAAGTTATGAATTTGCAATCAATTAGTTGAAAGTTGAAAAGAAGACGAGAAAAAAAAACTTACGCGTTGCAAAATGTGATTATGGCGAAAAGTATCTGTATGAAATGCCTCCTTATACTTTTGTATGCCAAATAATCCATTATAACTTAACAAATATTTCTCATGAAAAAGGCATAAAATATAGTAATAAAGTATATAATACCATTTGAATTTTAACATTTTCATCAATACAATCATCTTCTTTCCATTCATTTACCAAATTTGTGGTAGAAATTGTGTAATTAGTCGAATGATTCGTTTAATTATTGATAGCCTAAATGATCGAATATTGTTTATAAGTTATATAAATTTAGCAGGTAGAAGTTTTTAAATTTTCTGCAAAACAAAGATTGAATTTAGGAATAGAAAATTTATAAATACTCGAAATGGTGTGATTGTAATGAAATGGTGTAATGCTTATGTAATATTAAGATAATGGAAAAAATGATAGGAAGAATTCTTGCAACCAGACCAAGGAAAATGTCACAAAGTTTCATCCCATCAATTTGTACTCTTCTTTCCACAATTTCATACCCAAATTATTAAGTTGAGAGGAAGGATGTGTGAATTTCACTTAACAAGTGTAGTAAAAGAAAGCAACTTGGAACGAACGATCAGATGACAAGGAATTTATCAAGGTCGTTAACTCAACTGTATGCTCGAAATTGAGGACAAATTATTGACGTAAAATTCGAGTCGAGATGTTATCAGAATTTTAAGTGACAATAATTCCATGCAAAAGTTGCAATTCGATGATGTTACTACTCATTTCTTTCTCGATGACACTGGAATTGGAACGTCGGAGATCTGAAAATCATTTCGGGGATGATTTTTTTTTTCAGACTTTTGAGAGAACTTGAAGCTTTTAAAATTTAAGCAAAGAGAAACAAAAGTGAAAAGTGCTGAAAGGCAATGATTACGTCGGAACTGAGTATATTAAAAGACAATGAGATAGCTTCAGTATCGTCAATAATTCTCCAAACACACATGAAATAATTTCATCTTTCCTTTTCGTAACTACATCGTCTGTCGGATTATCGATATTAACTTCCACAGTATCTAACAGACAGTGTAATGAAACCTTGTAAATAAAATTAAAACAATGGAAAGGATATAAGCTAACAATGAATGGACAGCATAATACAAAGACGTCTCGGTACCTGCACAATAGACAATGACAAAGGTCAGCTATACCTCCATGATAACCCCGATGGAGCTTACAAAACATCCGAAACTGTTTAGTTTTTACAATCGACCATACATCGACAATACATCCTTGTCGCACATCCTTTATGATTGAATCGCAAACAACGACATCTTCGCATATCCGCCACCAGTGGACAACAAACTACGATATGCTATTTCTATTCGCTAAATACATTTTCTGTAACATATCCCCAACTCAACGATCTATTAACTAACCGACAGTCAAATTATTGTCGAAGGCAACGACGAATTTGTTAGTTGATCATATTGCTTACTTATTGTTTAACTCATTTATTATCATTGCTTACCAATTCACCGCATAATATATACATATATATTTTGCATCCTTTTGTAGTAATATTGTGCAAGAACAATATAACATCCCAAATAAATTTGTATCACTGAAAAATGAAGAGAATTCAACAGATTATCTTTTCCGATATCATCTGGGTATTATTATTATAATAAGTGATAAGCAAGGGAAAATGATTTCGAAAATATTATCAAAAAACTGCAAAACTTTGCTAATAGCTATGTAAAGGATATTTCCTTTATTTTCGGGATGAATAATTTTTGTAAAATAAAAAAATGAGTAGAAATAGTGCAGTAATAAAAAAAAGATGCCATCTGTTTTAATAAATTTAAGTCTTCCAATCATGTTAATTGTCAGAGTAAGATGAATAAGAAGTTTGAAATGAATATAAGAAATGTTATGATAATGAGCAGGTAATTTAGAAAGATCTTCCCCATAACGAAACAAGCAAAATATCATTAAAGAAATTTGCATAATCTGCATAATTTTAAGTGGTATGTAGAAATTTGAAGTGAGTTCGTATAATGTTGTCCAAAGTATGTTACAGTTTATCACCACTGACACTATCAGCAACATTTTAAACAATAATGCCTTGTTAACCTTATCAAAGAACAGTGGACATTAAAATGCACAAAATGCTGAAATTAATAAAGCAGCATAGTAATTTAGATTCTATCTAATTTAATAAGTGTAGGAAAGTGAGGTAGTAAATAAGTAGGAAAGCCGGATCATACATAGGACATGATATGGAGTATCCACTAATAATGACCCTGTACATCACAATTTGCAAATCGTTCAAACCGTAGCTTTCAATAAAGCAGTCAGTTTATTTCGGAGAGATCCGTCCATCTCTCCTCCTATTCATATACGCACAATTCGTCATCTATGGGACCGCTTCTGGGCTTTCAATAAAGCAATCTTTGAGACCCAAGGCAGAACCGGTCCCTGTTGAAATTTATTATCACATACTGTCCTTACTTTATTCGATCACTTTTTCGGAATTATACATGGAATATCCTGCATATCTCGATTAGATAACTAAAATATCTTTTAAGCCAACTCTTTTCAGCTGCACATCATTCATGATTTTACCGAACAGCGAGCATTACATCACACACATTATTTGATTAGCAATTAACCGACTCTTATTAGCATCTACGGTATAGTTTCTTTATTTGTCAGCAATTTATGGTTCTTTTTTATTTGATCAGTAGTTGTTTTTGAACTCAATCTATGATTGCATATAAGAGAAAACTCCTGCATACAAAAGTCGATGAATAAAAATTAACAAATAAGTACATTGAAGTGCAGTTTTACGTTCGGTGGATATCGTTTGAATACCGGCACCATAAATATTTCGCAAATCTGTAACCAAATACCAGAGCAAACATAATAGCGACCAGGACAAAATAACACCCGTAAACGAAGAACTGGAATGTATTTATGCATCTATTGGAATTTAATTACATCGACCAGTATTTAAAGAATTAATTTCTATATAGCCAACTAATTCCACTTCATCAATTACTTTGTATTTATCTCTAAAAGTCTTCATTTCCCAAATGTCTTGTTCTTCCTACCCGCAGTTAAGGATAACCCCTTTAGCGTTATATTTGAATACATTATTTAATATTTGGAATATGTATATTTCTGCCAAATGTTAGTGAATAATGCGCTTATTAAAAAGCAAACAAAAAACCTGAGTTCGGATTGATAATGAGAATCCGTGTTTGTCCGCTACTGCAAATGTAAGGACAGTTTGTAAAAACAAAGCCAAAAAGGTATTCCAACCAAATACCAGTCCATAACTTGCGGAATCTAATTGCACTGCTATGTTCACACTAAATTCAAGACAGCGATTTAAATATATTTATAAAATTACGTAGTTTTCCTAAATATAAGTTTGGCTTTAAATTTTCTTCTTTGGTTAATTTAAAATGATACCTATCACACAAGTAGGAACGGTAGTTATTGTAAAGTGAAATTGCAAATGTGATGTTAAAACATTTTAAGACATGGCAGAAATCTTAAACTCATCAGAAGTTAGTTCAATTATCAGTAGACAACCTAGTGGATAAGATTAAATTTAATAATTGGCACTGTGAATATCTTCGCGATAATAGCTATAAAACCGACCTTGCCACCGTTATCAGCAGATGATAAATGGTGATTACGATAACATAGAGTACGTAAGTAACATAAACAATTTCCATTTGGGACATGATAATAAGGAGAACAGCGATAAACGCTGATGTGACTAGCAGTACGTGTTCACCCCACTTTGACCAATTTACGTTCATATACTGTACCAAAAAGCTGATCAATGCTCCTATAAACAAAACTTAATTCTCTAATTGCTTTTCTTTTTTTTTTTCTCCAGATGATGTGAAGAACCTTAAACAAATCAACCTACCTAATAGTAAGTTAAATTGTCCTTTGGCTTACTCTCACACCATCACCAAGCGCTCCGATCTAATGTAAACATTGTCAAAAGATAGAGTAATTGGACTAGTTGAACATGCAAGGATGAAAGATGAAAAAAGCCTGTAAATATACCGATAAAAGTATTGGCACATTCGGTAATACCATTGTAAATATCAGAAGATGTTTGCATTGTGGCCCATAATGTTTGTACATAGTTCATAACCTCAAATGGAAATTACAGTGAATGTACTCAAAGAAATTCCAAATGAAGCAAATCTTGAGGGAAATCATAACGTTTACCTGACCCTTTTTTTAAAACAATGAATATAATGAAATAGAAATAATAAAAACGATGTCGCAAAAAATGACCTGGAAAATACCGCAGCTAGTTAGTGCCCACCAAATGCTCCATTTCAAGATTGTCTTATTACGTTTGAAAATTTTGAAATGATACCAAATCGCGCGGAAATAGACGACAATTCCATGATCAACATTTGGCGCATTGGCATTCAGAGTTATTCTGGAACAACTCAAATTGGAACGACAAAAAAGCATGCATTGAAAAAATTAATCCGGATGAATAGGAAAAGGTGAAAAAAAAAACAATGTTTGAAATATTGCTAAAGGTAGCTACAAACTACTAAAGAAATGATAACAAGGCTAAAAAAAAGCAAAACGAAGTGGCAAGGGATGAAATATGTTATGATGTGTAAAAAATGAAGGCATACATATAGCATACTTTTCTTTAAAATTTCGTTGATCATTTTGTAACTCCTCATCATAATCTGTTGAAATATGAGGAAGTTTAGGTGTATTTCCAACAGTTACAACAACTTTATGACTAGTTATCTTGGATGGTATCGATGGAAGAATGAAAGCAATCCCAAGAACTAAACAAAGTGAACCAAATGATATCTGCAAAAGGAATTGTTCAATTGATGAAAACATTCATATTCTTAATAATAATTCATTTTGAAATATTTTCAGAATAAAAGGATAACCCAAGTTCTGGACTGAATTTAGTATCTAATAAGTATCAAAACAATGCAAGATATTTAATTCAGTAAATTTGTATTGCAATTTTCTAAAGATAAAGGGTATTTCGCATTTCAATTTGTTGAGGTGATATTTTTAATAATGCGAAAAGAGCACCAAATAGAATATTTGATAATAATAGAAAGGGATGTTAAATTCGTTGTCGTGACTCCTAGGCTTCGCGAATGATGATCTATGAAGGGCCATACCTATGCTTTCTGCAGGTATGCAGATGGCTAAAAAGGCCAATACGGGAGAAACAAGTTTGGTTGCAAAAGACACAGGGGGAAGTTTTCTTGGACGGTATTGACGAGGTACGGTTTTTTATGCGTTGTCTTTTGTTCGTTGTCTTCTGTGTGTGCTCTCAAAGGTAGCAGCAGCAGCAGCAGCAGCATTGTCGCCTCTCTTCAAGTATTCATTAAGCCCAGGCTCTTTCATGAAGGTTTCCGAAAGTTCTGTGTGCCTTTGCTAACCTGTTGTATATCTCGATCATGATGTCGGAAGAAATGACGCTGTTCAGATAGCAAAACTATTGGACTAACTCAAATTATGATTCTCCGGTGGTATTGTGAGGATGACGGTAGTCATCCTGTGGTGTAAGCTGGTAGAGAACTTTTGTCTTCTTTAAGCTGACTTCTAGCCCAAAAAGGTCTGCAGCCTTTGTTAAGCAAGATGTTAAGTGCTGCAGAGTTGCTTCTGTATGAGCGAGGAGGATGACATCATCTGGCAAAAAGTACCTCTCGGATATGGTAATTTAGGGTATTGGTGTGAGTATTCGATCGATATAGGTTGAATAGGATTCCCTCGACACGATATCGGATGTCAATGCCATTTTCGTCATTGAGTCTGTCGTAGTCATTTGCAGCATCATGCTAAGATATAACCTTGTTTCGCCCTAGTAATTATTTTGAAAGGCTCTGGGAGTGGATTATCACATCTGATTTAAACGCGTTGACCTTCATGTAGTAACATGATCGTTTCCAAGAACTTGTGAGGACATCTTTTTCTTTTTTTTCAAGGTTTTTTGTTTTCTTTTCAAGAACTGCCACAGGATATTTCTGGTTACAGTGTCACTTTCATGAAGTCTACGAAGGTTATATAAAAACCTTTGTTCTGTTTCCTGCATTTCTCTTGCAGTTGTCCGAAAACAAATACCATATCCGTTTTGAAGTCACATTGGTTTTCAGATAGAATTTCTGAAATAGCAGGTGTTAATCTGTTCAGAAATATTCTTGCAAGGTTTTTGCCAGCAATAGAGAGCAGGGTAATATCCCAGTAATTTGAGCAGTCTGATTTTACTCTTTTCTTCTTGTATAGGGTGATAATGATTGCATCACGGATATCTGGTGGAAGTTCGCATTTTTCCCAACATCGGACAATGAGCTCGTAAAACTTAACATGGAGTGTTTGACTTACATACTTCCAGACCTCAGGTGGGACATCACTAATCCAACTGCTTTGCCAGTTTTCACCTGCTGTATGGCCTTGAGTGTTTTCGCCCAGTGGGACTTACATCCAGTTCGTTTTTCACCGATTGTTATGTAATGTATTTAATTATTGAACCTTAGATTGCAATGTTCAGGCCATCGATTCAGCATGAAGGTTTTATCAGTGAGGAGCGTTTGGCCATCTGTTTGGAGGAAGCAAGAAGCTTTGACCGTGGTGTAAATCCATGCACAATTTCCAGAGTCTTTAGAATCTTCTGTAGTCACTCGAATCTGTGCACAGTTGAATATTCTCTGCTAGGTTGATCCATCGTTTGTTCTGGATGTCTCGAAGTTTCTTTTGGAGCTTACTGCATGTAAGGCGAAAGATTGCTTTTCGTGCATGACATGATGGCTGAGCGAGATATGCTTAGTGAGCAGATCTCGTCTTTGTTTACAAATTTTGGATTTTCTTACTGCTTCCATCAAATTAATCTTTGTTCGTTTTACAGGAGAATCCTAAGAATTCTACTGCAGGATGCTGTTTTTAATATATTGCCAAAGCATTTCAGCAGAGGAATCTGCGGGGTACTTTTCAAGTCTAGTTCGAAGGTTTACCTGTAAGCTGTGTTTCATTGTACTTGTTTAGAGATTGCTGATTTTAAGCCTCCTCCTGGAATTCCACCTCTTTCAGGTTGGATTTAAAGCGGAGATCAAATTTACATCGCAGAAGGCGTTACTCTGTTTGACATTCTGCACTAGGTATTGCACGAGTTAGACGAACAATATTTCTCGTCAACGTTTCTCTGATGCACTAAGACATAGTCGATGTGATGCCAATGCTTGGATCGAGGATGCATCCAGATTGTCTTCAAGCTGTCTCTCTGCTGAAAGATAGCACTTGTAATGTTGAGTTTCTGCTCTGCACAAAACATTCGTTGTCGTTGCAGTTTCCGATACTATTCTTGTCTAATACTCTTTTGCAAGCTTTGAGTTCTTTCCAACTCTGGCGTTGAAGTCATCAATAATTATGACTGAATGATTTGCAGGAAGCTTTTGGATGGGAGGGCGTGGATCGGTATAAAATCTGTCAGCTTACAGAGTTGAAGGATATATGCTAAAGAGAACAATTTGTTGTGTAGTGAGAGCCGTAGGGAAATAATGTGATCGGAATGATCTGTTAGCAGACTTTCGAATTTGGAGGCAATGGAGTTTTTAACCATGAAGCCAATTTCTGCAAGGTGGATCTCGGTTTTGGGTTTTGCCTGATGGCAGCATGCTCGTTGAGACTATCGTCCTCATAGTGACGAAACTTCATTGAGAGCAGAAATGTCGATGTTTTAAAGTTTTGCACTTCGGAAAATGGGAAAGGGCATTTTGCTATTGAAACGAATTTTACTATTGGCATTTTACTATTCTTCTGTAAGAATGCATGGGAGAAGAGTTAAATATAAATTAAATGAAATTATCCACCTGATTTAAAAGAAGGTATGACCCATATTGAAATGATATAAGGAACTGAGCAAAACCAAAGGCAAAAAATTTTCCGGCCAAGGCAGCAGCCCTTATATAAGATGTAATAAGCTTATAATATTTTTGATCAACCACCGAATACATATATGAATAATAAGCTATTTCGGCAGCTGATGACAATCCTGTAATGACATAATGGACTTTGATTTTCGATAACTGATAGCGATGTTTTCTGCATATGACAGGCTTAACTGTGTCAAACTTCTTGTTTTTGGCAAATGTATTTATGAATTGACTTGTGCATAGATGTGCGGTCATTAAATGGACGATGAAATTTTGCTTTAGATAAATTTTGATCTTTCGCGGCAATATTATGGATGATGCTAAGCTATCCACCGATGAAATTTTTGAAATAAGCCATCCTATCTTGAAATTTTCGATGAATGAATTGAGAGAAACAAATTGTTGATTACATTCAATGTAACTGCAAAATAATATACCAAAAGTGATTTGCATAAACTGCATGTGCCACACAGTTTTACCCCATAACAACAGCGCCCAAGTGCTAAACAAGCTGAGAGCTTCTAGCACAATAATCGGTTTGTACCGTAAAATGTCAGTCAAAAAAATATAGGCACCTGCAAAACAACAAATGTTAAATTGGCTTTACATATTTTACACATTTTCGGTTGTTGATTTACATAGGCTGACTACTCTGTATATTGCTGCAATTATCCGTTCCTATAAACACTACTCTGCTAATCCATAACTCAACCTACCTGCATATCGTAATAGCTGAGAGAGTTTAAATTTAGAATCAAATAATTTGATCAAATCGAATTTGAAAAGATTGGAAATTTGGTGGGCAGAAATGAAACATACTAAAAATAGCAAGTATGAGTATGTCCAGAATGGGTAAATTTCACTGTACAATTCAACATCAGTGAAGTTCTTGAAAGATGAAACGAGATACGGAGTAAGGAAGGGTGTTGCTGGTCGGAATTCTTTCACTATTCCATATACGCATATAAGGGCTGTTGTAACTTTCCAGTGCATATCATTCACTTAACGGTAATAAACCTGAAAATGGGGATTTCAAAAGCTAAACTCCGGAACGATTATCCGGTTATCCGTCGTATCCTTATTTAATCCAAAAAAATTGAACTGCTTGCATAAAAAAGACTAAACGCATCTATAGCTAAGAATTTAAAGAAAAAAGGAAAAAAAAACACGAAAAAACAAAAAAACCTGTTCATTTAAGGTTCGGGGAAAGAGGATGGAATCCTCATATCGATATTCATCCTCTTCTAATACCTTAACTTCGCTTTGTTAATAAGAGCAAGAGTGTTTCTAACATTAAAGTAATCATTAAGTCACAAGATATTAAATCAATTTCAAATGAAATGATGAGAGATAAGACCAAGTTCAAATGATAATTAGAGATAAGGGCAAGTTCAAGTATGACTAAAGATAGGGCCAAATTCAAGATTCAGAAGAGATGAAGTTAATATGCAGTCTAATATTTTGAGTGTGTTCGAATTCATACCGACGATGATAACATCTTCACAAAAAACATGTCAGATATTTTTCTCGTTGATGATAAACCACAACTATACCATATTTGGCCATATCCAATACCATACATGGTCATATCCAATACTTGGCTATATCCAATATCACGCTTGGCCATATTTAGCAGAAAAAAACCAGTATTATATAGAAGAACACGCTAATGAGCAATAAAAACAAAAGAACAAATTACACCGAAAGCTATCAGTGATTTATTTTGGGAAAATGAGAAGACTAGTGTAAGTAATTGAGATTCTCGAAAGTGATCACGTGTATGTGAAGAGACGAAGAGATCGATGAGAAGTGAAGAGAAATAATGTAACGAGAATGGAGAAAAACAGGAGAGAACCATTGGGGTACAGCAAAACAGGGATTAAAACAGCATTACTGACAGATTGTTTGCTTTCCGTGTGACTTGAAGATGGCACTTACGGGTTTAACTTCCGGTGAATAATTGCTAGAAAGATTTGTGCTAGCGGAACTTTGAGGGGAAGGGAAGAGGAGAATGAAATGCGGAGGACAAGCATTTTCCGTTTGTTTTTATATTACCTATTGATCTTTGCTCTTTTATTATCACTGATGAATTGAATGGAGACACTCAGTCGCATGAAAAAGCATCTTAGATAAGAAAACTTAACCTATGTTGAAATGAAAAGTTATGTCAAATACGTAACATGTAGAAGATTGGTAGAAGAGATGTGCTATGGAAAAAAAAGAAATGTAAGTGATTGAAGAAACATTTATGCCAATAATTGATTCAGTTTATGAATTAGTGACAATCCTTCTTGAATCTCGACGGTTTCTATCGGTTGAAGCTCTCCAACATTCGATACGGTCTGCATTAACTGCGGATTGAGTCTGTAGTTTGATCGAACTTATAATCCAACCGGACCTATACTATCATCCAACCAACTGGTTGTTATAGGCATGCAATATCGAAAGTTCTATTATTCTATATAAGCCTATTCATCTTAGGCTTTTTGGAATTTTTCAACGTTAACAGTCGGATTCATCGTTAGGTGACAAACGACTGAAATACGTGCAGAAGAACAGAAGAAAACATTAAGGAACTAAGTGTAATCCATAACTCTCTATATACTGAGTATCCAGTGGTAGCCAAGATCTCCATTTTACTTCATTAATTATCCATCTCGAATTCCATAACGTGACCCTTCTTATATTGTTAATGTATTGTGTTATTTTACTTTGACGTATTACGTCTAGTTTAATGTATTCACGTATAAAATGATCATAAACGTGATCATTTTATACGTGGATACATTAAACTGTTGTTTCAGCCAGTGCCACTGTCACTTCCCACTTCTTCCTATGAAACCAACCCATGTCCAACATACCTTTCCACATTACAACGCCTTGTGACGTGATTCAGGGAGAACCACAGGTTCGATTACGTGATACAAACAAAGATGATCCCCATAATTTTCACAATGGCTCGATGGTCGTAGTTTGTCGCAGCGAAACAACCAAACATGCTTCCTTAAAAAGAAGATGAGTATGCGAATCCAAGTATTAATTTATTAAACAGTGGCGGGAAAGTGGTCCCTTTTTCTCCATCTCTCCCTCTCTCTCTTTCTTTCTCTCTCCCTTCTTCTCTTCTCCCCCTCTAGTATTACGTCTGCTTTTATTCTCTTTTTTTTCAAGCATTTTTTTCTACCTTCACGTGATTAAATATTTCATGAAATTCTCACTATAGAAAGCAAGGTTAATGTTTAGAAGATAATGTGTATAAATCGCTCTAAGAGCTTTTCAGATTATCGGAATTCCGCAATATCCCGAGGTCTATCGTCAAATTGAGATTGATTTACTCTCTGACGTACGTATATCATGTTGAAGTAGCTTTTGCATTTGGTAATTACAGGAACAAGTAACTACAATGGAACGGTTTTTACGGCTCGGTGGTCTCGGTGGTCTCAGTGGCTCTCAGGTTAATGGGCTTGAATTAGTTCCATTTCATAAATATAGTAATATAAATCACTGATTTATCAACGAGTTTGAATTAATTAAAGTTTCAATTTCTTTATACTGGTACGTATCATACGTAGAGGATAAATTGTCAACTAGATCAGATTAGCTGTAGAAAATTCATATGTTTTAGGTTATGAATCATCGTACTTAACAGTGTGGTTTTCAGTTTGGAAATGCCAGTCCGGTGGACAGCAATCAAGTAGACACATCTGAAACAGTTTATATATCATCGTTGGCTTTACTCAAAATGCTGAAACATGGTCGTGCAGGTGTACCCATGGAGGTAATCATTGTATATTTCTCTACTTTTTAAAATAACTTGATAATGGAAGGGATTGGGAACATCATTAATGATAATGGAAATTTGCAGGTTATGGGTTTAATGTTAGGAGAATTTGTAGATGAATATACAGTGAATGTTATCGATGTGTTTGCGATGCCGCAATCTGGCACGGTAACTTATTTCATGCTTTACTGTCTGGCTAATAATGATCCCTCTTCAGAACGTTAGAATTAATTGATTTCTTGATATTTCTTGAATGGGATGGTTTTTTTTTCCGATTTATATTTTCCATTAATGCACAAATGCTACGAATAATTACAGGGAGTGTCAGTAGAAGCAGTAGATCCGGTTTTCCAAGCCAAAATGCTGGACATGTTGAAGCAAACAGGACGACCTGAAATGGTTGTTGGCTGGTACCATTCACATCCGGGATTCGGCTGTTGGCTGTCAGGTGTCGATATTAATACGCAACAGAGCTTTGAAGCTCTTTCAGATAGAGCAGTTGCTGTAGTGGTCGATCCAATCCAGTCTGTCAAAGGAAAGGTTTGTTCAGTTAACACATATATGTTAATTCATTTTGGCATTTATCTTCATATTCTTTGATGACTATTTACGAATATCAGTCCTATTTGCACCAGTGGAATTCAGGTAGTAATTGATGCATTTCGAACGATTAACCCGCAGTCTATAGCACTTAATCAAGAGCCGCGTCAGACCACTTCAAATCTTGGACATTTGCAAAAACCATCTATTCAAGCATTAATTCATGGTCTTAATCGGCATTACTATTCAATTCCAATCAATTATCGAACCCACGAGCTTGAGCAGAAAGTATACTATTTATCATGTAATGGAGTTCAGTGTTGCTAAACATGCTAAACGTTTCTTCTTTGCGTCGTATATTTGTAAAGTTGACTGTTACGATATCAAGTGGGGTTTTTTTTTCTCTCAGTAACCTGTATATGTTTTAGATGTTACTGAATCTAAATAAACAAACGTGGATGGATTCACTTGGTCTGGAACATTTCTCTGATCACTGTGAAAAAAACCAAGCATCTATGCAAAAAATGTTGAAGTTGGCGAAGCTTTACAAAAAGGTTTGTTTCTTTTGTTGCATATGTTTCCATTTCACAATTTTTCTTTTTTATTTAGTCAAACGCACAGAAATGTACAACTCTCACTTCAGGATCTCGAAGAACAGGAGAAAATGACAGAAGAACAGCTTGCTGTAAAAAATGTGGGGAAACAGGATCCAAAGAGGCATTTAGGTGAAACGGTGAATGAAATGCTTGCTGACAATATTGTTCAGAGTCTTGCTTCCATGCTTGATACATCGTCTTTCCAATGATGCTTTTGCTGTTGTCCTTGGAGAAGTGCCAAAAAAGATACGTTATTGTGAGCAGAATAAAAACTAGTTTTTGTTTTCCATGACATCTTTTTCTTAGAATTTTAGAAAAATTGAAGATGGGTTTACAAACACCGGTGATGTTTCCCTGTGATCATAAACGTTTAAGACAATACAAGCAATAGATTTTCGATCTCTTTCCGGAAATCACAAACTCCTGTTGTAATCGTTGTTGCTGAATTTGCTGACCCAAATATTTGGTAAATGACAGAACTGTAACGGTAGAGCTTAGGGTTACCAAATAATCTGAAAAAATTGGAGTCTAAGGATTTTCAACTTGGGTACAGTGTTAAAGCTGTAGACTTAATAAGATATGAAACAGTCTGTTGTTGTCCAGTTATTGCAGAACCATATATTTAATAAATCATGGTCTTTTTTCTATTCTCTTTTGTTCACGTAACGTTTTGTTTCCTTTAAATTGTTTCCATTTTGCGGATTTTCTTGTATTTGGATCAATAAATTGTCGATTTCCTTTTTAGCTATTTAACAGAAGAGTACCCTCTCACATCCTATCATCATCAGTTATAACGAAATCTAAAAATTATACGGAAATTTGATGGAAAAATTGCGTAATTTGGGGGCTTATCTGGTTACTTGAGGTTCCAGAAGCTTGGTTGGCTACAAGCTTAAAATTTCCATATGTCGGTCAATTTTTGGGGGAAGTTGGGATTATCTCCGCGAAATGTAAAACCAACTGCTGGTAAAACACTCAGCAATCATACACTGACTTCTTTTGGTTTTTGTCATTTTCTTTTACATTTCGTCTTTACATAGTTTCCACTCTGCGAATTTTCCTGTCCAACCTCTTTCAATTTCCTTTAAATCGATAAATTGTTCTCACACTACTCCATGACCTCTCTCAATTTTCTTCCTCACTTTCACATCTTATACCAGTTAATCTTCGATGTAAATCAAGACATCTTCACAGTAATGAAAGCCATAAATCTATTTTGTATGGAATAGAATTGATGTTTGTTTATGATTCTGTTTTTGAAAGAGTTATGACGTCATTTGGTCTCAAAGATCAGGTATACAAAGATTAAATATCAAAGATCAAACACCATTGATCTCAAAAGTCAAATATATTCGAATAATTGAGTTTGTAAATTGAATGAAGATGGAGAAAGGAATCCAGAGGATTGTTGCTTGGCTACCAGTCTCGGGAAGATTCGCTCGTGTTTCACTTTTGGGTAGTAGACTGGATGGTGATCCCACAGTGTTGTTGTCCGATTTTACTGGCTTGATTATATTGATGATCCCAGGTTCGTGGACTTTTTTTATCATTTGATGTTAAATTAGTAATATTAATTCATTTAAATCCGCGCGAAAAGTACCAGCTCGATTTGAATTGGCCTAATGTATGTGACATACAATTTGGGTGATCTTTATAAGTGGATATATTTGGTGTACGATTAGAGTTCAGTGGAACTGCGTTGCTTCCATTTTTGCTACGAGATAATTTCCCGAATATTCCTGGGGACATTGTTCCATTATATTACGCAGTGTACTATATGTAAAATAATTTGATGTTTTAAATTACAGAGAAAAACTTTCAAGTAATCATTATACAGGTAATCCTGGAAATGAGCAATTCTACGAGCATTTTGGACAGGTTGTTCTGAATAAGATATCAAGAATTATGCAAATATCGGAGGGAAGTATACTCTTCTGCACAGTATCTCACCTGAATCATGTTCCTATACCCAGAGAGTATTCAGAAATGAGCATCTGCAACTGTGACGGTACCATTTTTCATTATTTTTGCGATATGTTAACTGCAATCTGATCTTTTGAATCTACTTAAAGGTCAATATTCACCTCTAATGATTTGTAATTGCTAGAAAACTTTTAAAAATCAAATTTTATTATCAAACGTTTATTTGATGAAAGGTTGGCTTTATCGATTAGTGATGCGTCTTCCTTTTTCCTGTTTTCATTTCTTTTT
>NW_018108201.1:195556-197637 GCF_000183805.2 Loa loa
CAGTGTACTATATGTAAAATAATTTGATGTTTTAAATTACAGAGAAAAACTTTCAAGTAATCATTATACAGGTAATCCTGGAAATGAGCAATTCTACGAGCATTTTGGACAGGTTGTTCTGAATAAGATATCAAGAATTATGCAAATATCGGAGGGAAGTATACTCTTCTGCACAGTATCTCACCTGAATCATGTTCCTATACCCAGAGAGTATTCAGAAATGAGCATCTGCAACTGTGACGGTACCATTTTTCATTATTTTTGCGATATGTTAACTGCAATCTGATCTTTTGAATCTACTTAAAGGTCAATATTCACCTCTAATGATTTGTAATTGCTAGAAAACTTTTAAAAATCAAATTTTATTATCAAACGTTTATTTGATGAAAGGTTGGCTTTATCGATTAGTGATGCGTCTTCCTTTTTTCCTGTTTTTTCATTTCTTTTTTTTTAGATCGTATTTCATTGGCTGAGCAAATTGAATATAAATTCAATTTTTGTCTTCAATATTTACCCAAAACAGCAAAATTTATTCTCATTGGACATTCTATTGGTTCTTACCTCATGTTAAGGTTGGCATTCTATCTCTTCCACTTAGATCAAATTCAAAATACTTTTCATGGTACTTTATAGATTTGAGGTAGTAAATCGTGAAATGTAACCACGAAATGCTGGCATAATCTAAAGGATGCTATACAGTCTTGATAGGTTCTGTCCAATTCGTCAAATGAATCTTTAATCAACAGTCGGGTGGGAATCAATATTTCCATCGCTAAAAACTGTGGAATTCACTAATTGCAGGATATTACCTGATTTGCTGAAGTATGAATTCAATATTATTCGTTGTATAGCTTTATTCCCTACTATTGAGCATATGGCGGAATCTCCAAAAGGTGAACATCTTTTACCATGGTTGAAGGTTAATTCTTATGAAGTTAGTAATTCTTATGGAATTAATTCGTGTGAAGTTAATTCACATGAGAAGTATTATTCAAAGTTTAGGAGTTAATTTTATTATTAATTTTATTTTTTGATTAAGTGAGAAGCTTTTTTCGGTCAATCTTTTTTTGAATTGAAGTTATTTATAATGATAGTTTTGATTGATTTTACTCAAAATGTTAAAAGGGAAATGCGGTAGTTCTAATATGTTATAGAAGTTCCGTAACTGGGACGGTGTTGTACAGACGCTGTTCAGCTGTTTGCGATATTTGCCTAATTCTGTGAAAGAGCGCATCTGTACTTTCGTCATGGGAAATCGATGTCAGTACTTTCCGCCCTGCATACTACGAAGTGCTGTTGAAATTGTTGATATAAACGTCATTCGAAATATTATTTTCATGGCAGTGGACGAATTACTTACGGTTTGAACATAGGAATTCATTTTTGAATGTGGTAAATTTGAATTTGGTATTTGTTTTTAGTTGCAACACTAACAGAAAAGTGATGTGTAGAATTGCATTGATTTCAGGTTTCGAACTTAGACGAATCCCTTCTGCGCCATAGTGATCGTTTCCGTTTCCTGTATGGAACTACGGATCAATGGTGTCCGCTGCGTTATGCTTTAGAAATGCAAAAAAGGCTTGGGAAAGGTAGTTTTTTTTTTTTTTTACTATTTGCAGTTTCATTATTTACATTAAAAAGTAGTCACACTAATGTGCAGGACTACCGAATGTTTTGTCAGGCGATAATTTCACAATAAATATCTTGAGTTTTTTTTTTCGGAAAATCATTTGAGCTAAAATTATCCAAACCACATAACTTCCAGACTTTTGTATGGTTTTTAGATCTAGTTATAATCGACGACAAGAAGTGCGAGCATGCTTTCGTGTTAAATCATGGAGAAGTGGTTGCCACTGATGTCGTAAAATGGATTACTGAATGTTATGGTTGATTTCATATTATATCTGAATGATTAGTCATACTTGTTAGATGGATTGTTAGTAATCTGTTATTACTGTTCTTATGAAAGTTTCAGAGGAAGAAACTTACGTTTGATTGTTTTCGATTCAAAATCAAGTTGCATTTCATTTTGTTTTTTGGTTCTTTTTTAAAATATATTTCTTAAATTGATCATTTATTGT
>NW_018108201.1:198017-200993 GCF_000183805.2 Loa loa
ACTATTTTGCAGTTTCATTATTTACATTAAAAAGTAGTCACACTAATGTGCAGGACTACCGAATGTTTTGTCAGGCGATAATTTCACAATAAATATCTTGAGTTTTTTTTTTTCGGAAAATCATTTGAGCTAAAATTATCCAAACCACATAACTTCCAGACTTTTGTATGGTTTTTAGATCTAGTTATAATCGACGACAAGAAGTGCGAGCATGCTTTCGTGTTAAATCATGGAGAAGTGGTTGCCACTGATGTCGTAAAATGGATTACTGAATGTTATGGTTGATTTCATATTATATCTGAATGATTAGTCATACTTGTTAGATGGATTGTTAGTAATCTGTTATTACTGTTCTTATGAAAGTTTCAGAGGAAGAAACTTACGTTTGATTGTTTTCGATTCAAAATCAAGTTGCATTTCATTTTGTTTTTTGGTTCTTTTTTTAAAATATATTTCTTAAATTGATCATTTTATTGTTGTGTTCGATAGTTTTATTCCCCCTTAAACATTTCGGTCCTTCATAGTATCAGTAAGAAATGAATGATGGAAAAGAAATAAAATTAGGGAAGATAGAATAAAACAAACTCAAATTGCCAGCCCAACATTTGATTGCTTCATCATCGGGTGTGTGCATTACGAATTGACCTTTGTCATAGTGGCACTCAGTACGGATTGAATTCGCATCTGAGCCATGAGACAGTTCCGTCAAACAAAAACAGCCGACAATCTTCAATTCGATGTAATAATGATTGCTTTCATGAGTACCAATAATGTTGTTAACTGTTGGTCTTTTTAAATTAATTTTGATGTAAATTTGAAATCGAAATAATGAATGCTACGAATAGATGTCTTTTTCCAAACAAAATGTCAACGATTCGTCATAGTGGCATTCAGTACGGACCGAATTCGCATCTGAGCTATGGGACAGTTCCGTTAAACAAAAGCAGCCGATAATCTTAAGTGATGTTTGGTAAGACCTCATTTTTCATGCATTTTTCGAGTATTTGCTGATGACGATTCGTTCCCATTGATAAGACGGTGACATAGAAGATAGCATTAATGTAGAATTTTGCTGCTAAACCTTGATCATAACTTTCTAACACTTCCGTGAAGTCCACAAATCTTTCAGGATTTGTCTTAAGCTAAAATATCATTTAATCAGTAATGCGAGAATGTTAAGATCACTATGAAGCATATCATACAGTACCATAATATGCCGAAATCATAGCACAATTGGTAATGAGAGAAAAATAGATTATACTTACAGACCCCGTCAAATGTGATGAAATTATATTTCAAAAGTTGTTTCCATCGTCGATTGCATATTTGGCGGCTTTCATCCATCGTCACTGTTCGCCAGTCGCGAACAAAAACGTTATCAGTACGGAGTTTTTCAAAGATCTTATCCTAAATTATGCAGAAAAATGTTCCTAAATTCAAACTTTTCATAAATTTCGAATCAGCGTGAATATTGAAGTTGCGGAAAAACGTCCATTTGAATTGAATAATTTTATTTGAACATCGTACATTTTGAATTGCAACTTTTGATTTGGTGAAAGAGTCAAATTTATAAGGAAAGTTAGATTATAAGGGCTACTAGAATAAAATAATTTTTTAATCTTCATAGAAAATCAGATGTTTCTCTAATATCCAATTGAATGTAACGATGACCCGGACAACAGGATTCAAGTAATTTGAAAACCTCGGAAAACCTCCCACCATTTACCTTGAACTGGATACTCTCTGAACCGTATAACCATTCCTGCAGATCACACCAAGAGAATCTCGCCATCCGTCGATATTTCAATAAATCATCATTTATCACAACAGTGGAAGCTAACTGATATGGCATCATGAAAATTATGGGGAATCTGTTTTGGAAGCTTCGAAAGATGAATTCCTGGAAATTTAAAGTCTGAACTTATCACCCAATATCACAGTCAGTCAATCCTGGAAAAAAAAACAAAGTTTTTTGGAATAATACACAAACTTGAACAACAAGCTATATCTGGATGGAACTCAACATATCACGAATGTGTGACACTGCCATGAGTGATTATCTGCGCAATTATTATCTCTTTCGCACCAAATTAGGCTCATTTTGCACCACTCTCAAATGAAACATCCCAAATAGCTGAATGAAATGTCACCTACTAAAACTGTCTACATCAGAATCAGTTCTTCAACACTTCTTTAATTTAAACTTCTTCCATAGAACACACTTCCAGCACTTTCAACAGTATTTGATTGTTTTATTTCAGTTAATTCAACTGTACAGGAAATAAAATTAAGTAATGCAAACAAAAGAAGATAACAATCAATCGAGTTTACCAAACATAGGTAAATATGATATTATATACAATAATAATGAGCTACATTTCCCAATTCTCAATACATGAACTAAAATTTAAAATAGCACAAAGTAAAACTGTACAAAGTATAAAGTATTTGAATACTGTGACCTCATAAAATCACAAATTCAAGCTCATTCAAACAATTCCAATTCAAGTATTCAAGTCCACACCTAACTGATTTAAAATGTGTTACCATTCAATCTCAGATAAAAATAAATATGGCGAACATGAAAGACATTAAAGCAAAACACTGTAATGCCAATAAATGCGATCACTGCTCCATTTAACTTTCATCCAAATGATAATTACGAAAACATATAAAAAAATTGTTCCTTCCTTCCTTTCACTATGAAATAGGACCCATCAAGATGTTTCAGTATCTCACCTTACATTTAAATATAAATAACATAACCCATGCATCGGGAATGATAGACCATTTCAAACAAAAATCGCTGCAGACTTATAAATAATTTAAAGTAAAAAATCAACAACTCCCCATTTTTCAATTTTGCTAAAATTTGTTTGAATTTTACATTCAATTTAGCGAGTCTGCCTTCAATCAGAAAAAAATTCAAACTAAAAAAATAATAGCAAATCAAAATATGAAACACCTAATTTACTC
>NW_018108201.1:201324-204933 GCF_000183805.2 Loa loa
ACTGCTCCATTTAACTTTCATCCAAATGATAATTACGAAACATATAAAAAAATTGTTCCTTCCTTCCTTTCACTATGAAATAGGACCCATCAAGATGTTTCAGTATCTCACCTTACATTTAAATATAAATAACATAACCCATGCATCGGGAATGATAGACCATTTCAAACAAAAATCGCTGCAGACTTATAAATAATTTAAAGTAAAAAATCAACAACTCCCCATTTTTCAATTTTGCTAAAATTTGTTTGAATTTTACATTCAATTTAGCGAGTCTGCCTTCAATCAGAAAAAAATTCAAACTAAAAAAATAATAGCAAATCAAAATATGAAACACCTAATTTACTCAGAACACCATATCGACATACTGTCCTTGTGATGCCATTGATGGACGAATGTTCTGACGGTTTTGATGGTGTACTCCACGACCTCGTCCACTGTGGGCGCCTCTCCCAGCTGTATATTCAAAAAGACTTGTCTGAAAAATAATGGTTTGAAAAGAACTGGAATAGTCCGCATAACAAAAATAAGCTAGGACCCGAAAAGCTGTTTCACGACCAGAATTGGTGGTAGTTTGAAATTTCATGTATTGTAAACGAAGAATCATATCGATTAAGTGACAAACCGAGATTGTGCTCATCAAGTCTTTAACATCGGCTGCCGGGTGAGGCTGTGTGAAGAAAAATAAATGGTCGAGAGCCTGCTCAGCATCGAGACGAAGAGATGGATCCAAAACCAGGAGACTATCGATCAAGTTCAAGGCATTCCGATCCTTAAAAAAAAATCACAATTACATAGGCTCTATTACATACAGCTTTCAAATCTGGAACATACCGCACTAAACACAATAAATTTGAGACTTACCCTAACATAAGCTTCCAAACGTTCAACCACTCGACGATTTAGATTCTGTTGAAGCTCCATTTTGCTATAAAGCGGTAGATTTTCGACGCCTCTCCATGTTTGCGGATTAATACTCCCACAAAGATTAGATATCAATGACAATTGTTTTTGTTCACTTTCACCCTGAAATTCGTATCACCTAATTCCAGAATTGTCTTCTAAGTCATGAAAATACATTAGCTTAAATGTTAACGTTTGGCTTCGAAAAATAATGGATAAAGGAAACAGTCCAAAGTTTGATTTCAGGTCGTGCTGGTATGACTTGAACGAGTGCTCTAAAACATTATAATTCCAATAACATACTTGCAAAATTGGGGTGCGTGTCCACAATTCAGCCATAATACAGCCCGCACCCCACATATCGATTTGTGGTCCATAATGACGTTCACCAAGAAGTAATTCAGGAGGACGATACCACAAAGTAACAACACGATTCGTATAGCAATGTTCTGGTTGACCTGAAACAGACACAACAATGCACACCTCATATGCATCATCTCATCAAATAACGAAAATTGCTGAGGCCATCAAAATAAACTTCAAGCTAAATTGTTCAGTTTGAATAACTGCCCAGTTTGAACTTATTTCCTATGCTCATTATGACAGCGATGATCGATCGTAACAACACAACTAAATACCGGGTAATTTTGAAAAGAGTGGTCGTGCTAGACCAAAGTCCGCCAACTTCAATATCCCGTCTTTTGTAATTAACACGTTTGCGGCCTAAAACATGGGGAAAATATTGACTAAATGACATGAAATAAAGCAATATGCATCAATCATATTCACAAGGCGCTACTTTTTCCAGCTTTTACCTCAAAAAAATAAAAATTGTTATTTACAGAGACGATTAAACACAGATGAAAATCCAAGTGCTCAAAGAGATAAAGTTGCGCTACTACATAGAGAGAGAAAAAAAAGCTGCAGATAAAGATATAAGAAAAATAAAAACACGGCATACCTTCATATCACGATGTAATATTTTTGCAAAGTGTATCTGGTAAAGACCTTCTAATAAATGTTTCATCAGTGTTTTGATGTGTACCAAAGACAACCGAACATTGGTATTTGATAGAAGACCAGCAAGATCGTGCTCACAGAAGGAGAATACCAAATAAAAGGTACTACGCTCTCGATTATGTACTGATGCTGAAATGGAAGGGGTGACTTAGGACCATATAAATACTGAAATTTAAAATGGGAAAAAATCTTGAATAGCATACCTCTGCTACTGCATATCTCTATCAGTTCAGTAATATGCTTATGCTTTAGTTTCTGCAACATTTTTACTTCCCGTAGAGCTGTTATTGGAAACTGCAATAATACAATAAATCAAAATCTTTTCAGCAAAGATTCAAAGTAGCAGAGTTACATTATGAGGACATAAAAATCACTGGCAAATAAATAAAGAGTACAAAAACATACCCCTTCCTTCTCATTCTCCATCAAAATTTTCTTCAGAGCAACGATTCGACCCGTACGCTTACAACGCGCTTTGAATACTTCCCTTTAAGTAACGAAGCAATAAATACATTCTCCAAGTTTTCATGAACTTGAATGTTGTGCTCGAAAAAAAGTTACCCGAATGTGCCTTGACCGATTTTTGCCAACTTCTCGTAATTAGTGACATCAGTAATGTATGGGAACTCGAACCTTTCGGTATATTTCATCAACTCAGGTGTCACCTGAAACCAAATAGCATTAAGCTGGCTTGTTCATGAATTGGTTAATTCTACTCCTCAAAGTGACTTCATCGTACATAGAATGACCGACACGCAATAATGCCATTTATTATACGTAAGCAATAAATGAACCTTTTGGCGATTCATCAAAGCGATCTCTTCCTTCGACGGATGTAACATCGATGGCGTGACTGAAATGGATGATGTGCTGGCATTTCCGCCGAATAAGTGAGGCTGTTGAGGAAGATGACTGTTCTGCATTTCAACCCGAATAAACTGAAAAGCTAGAAATGACTTATCAAATAGTAAGTCATTTCTAATATTACGGGTAGCACGTGACAACACTCACGTTACTCTGAATACGAGACATCCCAGCAGCAACCAACCACCAATCCTTCGCTGCCGATTACCATCAAATTCGTAATCATCAATGCCACCAAATCTCAAAATGTGGTAGTTCTCGAGAGCCCGCATTGCAAATCGCAGTCTCTCAGCATTCAGTCGATGATGACTCAGTCGTTGTGACTTCCCGTGCTTGGTGCTTGATTTTGAAGATCATCAGGTATCCTCAGCATTTCCATTTGTCCATCAATGGCATCACAAGGACAGTATGTCGATATGGTGTTCTGAGTAAATTAGGTGTTTCATATTTTGATTTGCTATTATTTTTTTAGTTTGAATTTTTTTCTGATTGAAGGCAGACTCGCTAAATTGAATGTAAAATTCAAACAAATTTTAGCAAAATTGAAAAATGGGGAGTTGTTGATTTTTTACTTTAAATTATTTATAAGTCTGCAGCGATTTTTGTTTGAAATGGTCTATCATTCCCGATGCATGGGTTATGTTATTTATATTTAAATGTAAGGTGAGATACTGAAACATCTTGATGGGTCCTATTTCATAGTGAAAGGAAGGAAGGAACAATTTTTTATATGTTTTCGTAATTATCATTTGGATGAAAGTTAAATGGAGCAGTGATCGCATTTATTGGCATTACAGTTGTTTTGCTTTAATGTTCTTTCAT
>NW_018108201.1:205203-210192 GCF_000183805.2 Loa loa
TGACGAATCGTTGACATTTTGTTTGGAAAAAGACATCTATTCGTAGCATTCATTATTTCGATTTCAAATTTACATCAAAATTAATTTAAAAAGACCAACAGTTAACAACATTATTGGTACTCATGAAAGCAATCATTATTACATCGAATTGAAGATTGTCGGCTGTTTTTGTTTGACGGAACTGTCTCATGGCTCAGATGCGAATTCAATCCGTACTGAGTGCCACTATGACAAAGGTCAATTCGTAATGCACACACCCGATGATGAAGCAATCAAATGTTGGGCTGGCAATTTGAGTTTGTTTTATTCTATCTTCCCTAATTTTATTTCTTTTCCATCATTCATTTCTTACTGATACTATGAAGGACCGAATAAACGAGTAGAAAATTTCCATTAATCAATACACCATTAGTCACCATTGTGTTGTCATTTGAAGGTAACGAGGCAACATTTATTACTGTTCCTTACCTTTTGATTATTAATCTTCTGTTGATATAAATGATCATTTGATCAATGATAGTAATCACTTTCACTTATCTCCTTTCTTCTTTATCACTTTTCTAATTTTTCATCTTTCATCTTTTACTTTTTCATAGGTATGAATGCAACTCATGCAATTATTTTTGCTCAACTTTATATCAATCATACGTGCCATGGATTGCATGCATTTTGCATACAAATTCGTTATCTCAAGAAAATGTTACCATTGAAAGGTATAACGATTGGTGATATGGGAGAGAAAGTAGGTGCCTGGAATGGTATTGATAATGGGTGGATCAAATTTGATAGGCACCGTTTTCATTTGGATGCATTACTAAATCGATTTGCAACCGTTCTACCGGATGGTACTTATCAATCTATTTTTAAGGTGAATAAACTTTTTCAATTTCCTATTTCAAAATTTCACTTTCATATTTAATTATGATATCTATTTATCGTTATTTCACACAAAAAAAAAAGTGAAAATTTCTCTTTTAATTTTTTTTCTATTCCAGAATACCAAAGAACAACAGTTAGCAAGTTTAGCCATTCTATCTATTGGACGCGCAGCTGTCGTTGGCAAAGGCGCAATGGCAACTCGACTTGCTTCCATAATAGCAACACGCTATTCAGCTGTTCGGAAGCAATTTCGCGCTGCCAATCATGCAGGTGACAATATTTCTGTAAATGTTTTCTTTTAAATTAAAATATCACTTAATATAGTGATAGAAAGAAAGATGGAATTGAAGGCAGAATGCTTTAATGATATGATTATTGCGTAATCATGCCTTATAATATCATAATATATATCTGATACTTATCAATGGTATATTTATCATCTTCCAGAAGAGCGATCAATCATCGAATATCCCATGCAACAGCGACGATTTTTCCCGCATATTGCTGCATCAGTGGCTTTGACCATTTTTTATCGTAAATTTATTTTGATTTGTTATAAGAACTTCTTCATATGTTGTACGAAAGATGAAAGACTTCCATATGAGGTTTGTTTGAAATTACCATTTGTATCACAATATCAGGGAAGGTATACAGTTGATAAGCATGTCCTGATAATATGCTAATAATAAGCTTTACTGTTGAAATTTATAGTTGATGCTATCACGAGAAATACAAATTCTTAGTTGTGCAGCAAAGGTATTATCAACAGAAGAAGGTGTTAATGCTTTAGATGATGCTCGTCTTGCTTGTGGTGCGTACGGGTTTGTTGACATTTCATTTTATTTCAAAAATTTTGATTAAAAAAAAAAAGTAGCTCAATCATTAGACATAATAACTCTATGGGATAACTTTTCTGATTAATATAATTTTAGAAAGTAACCGAAGAGTAGTAACAAAATTTAGCTACTTTACTACATTGTGGGGAATCATATTTTTTTAATGTAAAATCATTAAGCAATTTTAGAAATCTCTAAAAATTCCCGATCTTTTGATTTGGAGCAAAGTACAATTTCATAAAAAATTTCAATTTAGAACCTTAAAAAGATTTTTTTTCTGGCTATATTTTTAAACAACGAAACATTTAACCCTTATTTTTTTTTTTAGATTTTTAAAAAGTTCAAGATTGAATGATCTTCGAGATGCTTTTGATCCATCACGAACTTTTGAAGGTGACAATAACATCTTAATGCAACAAGTAACCTATGCATTACTTTCATTATCCGAACAAAGAACATATAACTGGAATGATTCACCTCTTCGAAGTTTGGTATTTTTATCTAAGAAGCCGGAAAAATTCTTAGCCTGGAATGATGATCCCTTAGAAGGTCTCTTCATACCAATTTTAATATGAAATTCTTTTAAGTTTACTTAAATACTCTAATAACATAATTAATTTGTTTAGCAAACAATTAATAGTATCTTTTTCTGTTTTATGATAAATGATATAGTTTGAGGTACACTTCTTCTTTTTCCTGTCCACACTGATTTTATAACAAATATTCTTTCTGGACATTGGTCATTTTATTGTTTTTCAATAAGGAACTGATACTTTCTCAAATCCTCCAATTTGCTATAGATTAGCAATAGCTTATCATCAGGGTTATGGATATTATTTAGTATTTCAGGCAGCATAAGATGGCCTATATCATGTAATGACGTGCCAAATGTCATTTACCTTCAACAGTACCAACATAATCTTTGGCTAGTTCATTTCTGATATAATTATAGCTTATAGATATCACAAATGCTTATATATGGTTATTGCATTTCCTCATTTCAACGGTCAAAAACAATATCAAAGATAAAGTTGACCAAGGAGTTGATGAACGGCAAGCTAAATTGGAAGCACAGGATGAACAATACAGAATGATTACGTATGCATACTGCGAATTAGCTATATTAAATTGTTTTCGAGAATCTTTACAAACAGCTCCGGAATTTATCCGAGAAGTTTCACATCAATTGGCTGCTCTGTATGCTTATAATTCCATTGATAAGCACATCGCGACACTTTACATTGGTCAGTATTAAACGATTAGATATAATTGATCCGTTAATTATCAAAAATAAATCATTTGATAATTATAATTTTAGCAAAAGTTACAAAATGATAATATCAATTTGCAGGTGGTTACTGTATCAATGGACAATGGGGTAGTATTGTAAAGAAACGTCTTCGTGAAATAGAAACTATCATTCTTCCTGATGTTATTTCAGTATGCGATATGCTTGCTCCACCAGATTTCTTCTTACATTCTCTAATAGGTTCTAATGATGGGCAAATTTATCAACGTCTTATTCAGTATTTCATGCAATATCCCATAGAAATATCAAATGATAATGATAATAATTAATAAATTAAACAAAAGAAATTCGATGAAATGGATGGATAATCATTGTAATAGTAATTTCATTGAATGTAAATTTCTATTGAATACAATTGTAAGAAAGGATAAATGCAAATTTGCAAAACAATATGATTGATAATAAATATCATTTTACTCTCTTAATATTTCAATCCAATTATGCAAATGAATATTGTTGTAATGAAACATGTTAATGGATGATATTTAACAATAAATCATTTTTTCGAGATTCAATTCTGTTTCTTCTTCCAAATCGCAATATTTAGCAATGTAAGGCCAACCATTTATTATAGTCATTAATTGACGACGACAATGTAATGCAATTGGTGATCTAATAATACAGTATTATTAGTTTCAATGAATTAACAAAAATTAATACATTTATACTTCATAATATACATATATGAAAATTTTAATAATTTCAATGATAAAATATTGGGATGTTTTATTAAAATCAATTAATTAAACTTTATGCAAAAATTTTTGCTAACAGAAAAGTATTTGAACTGAATTGTTTTATAAAGATGAAATGTATGTGTATATTTATGATAAATATATGTAAATTACAGTTGTAAAACTTACGCATACCAACTACTCATTGAAGCACATCGTGGACATTTTACATGTAGAACAGATGAGAGAATACTTTTATTCATGTAAATCTTAGCAAGCATTTCGTTCGTTACTTGAGGTGCCTTAAAAATTAAAGTTTAAATTTCAAGAAAATTTCAAGGTTTTGTTCTCTGCAACAATCCATTGACTGTAATTAGTTTAAAATTAAATAGGAACTCATATTTCAATGTAAATTTATCTTTATGAATGTAAATTTGGGATAGTAAAAAAGAAAAAAAAATGTTGATTTTATTGACCTTTGACTCTTCCCTAAATTTAAAGAATTGCACAAAACAGATAGGTTATTACATTGCAATCTCATGTAACATTTCAAATTAATAACAGATCATTTCATTAAAAGTGAACAAACTAACTCGAATATCTGTTTCGGGTGTAATGTATTCATATGGTAATGGTACACCAAATAAACCACCGCAACTTCCTGGTGGTGCACGTTCGTTGTCGTATATTTTTGAACCACTACCTTCTAGTAACCAATTATGACATGGTACCTAAATAATTCTCAAACTTCAAATTTAAATTAAATCACGTCAGATCTTTACTGCAAATCTATGAAATAAAAATAGGAGAAATACAGGAATTGTATGCTATAGACTGAAAAAGGTTAAAGTTCATGATCATATTTGATAGTTTACCAGATTAAAATTTATTAATAAAAAAGAAATGAGAGAATATGTGGAAAGTAAAACTAAAATGATGTACTGTGTTAGTGGAAGTGAAATCATACCATATGTATCTTATGAATACATTTCGTTGAATTTGTTATTGTTTTTTGTAATGCCCATATCTGTGCACCTTTACCAAAATGACTACTACATAAATCCTGTAGTAAATTACCGTATACGTATAGTAATATAATAAATTATATATTTTTTATCCATAAAATATTTATTCATTTTTATTTCTAAATATATCACTTCTTATTATCATCCAATTAGTAAAACACTAATTTTTTTTTAAAAAAAAAGAAAATGTGACTAATTTTATACAGTATTTTACTGTATATCTTACATAATTTTACAGTATTCTTTCATTCTTTCATTCTTTCATT
>NW_018108201.1:210256-248011 GCF_000183805.2 Loa loa
TATGCTATAGACTGAAAAAGGTTAAAGTTCATGATCATATTTGATAGTTTACCAGATTAAAATTTATTAATAAAAAAGAAATGAGAGAATATGTGGAAAGTAAAACTAAAATGATGTACTGTGTTAGTGGAAGTGAAATCATACCATATGTATCTTATGAATACATTTCGTTGAATTTGTTATTGTTTTTTGTAATGCCCATATCTGTGCACCTTTACCAAAATGACTACTACATAAATCCTGTAGTAAATTACCGTATACGTATAGTAATATAATAAATTATATATTTTTTATCCATAAAATATTTATTCATTTTTATTTCTAAATATATCACTTCTTATTATCATCCAATTAGTAAAACACTAATTTTTTTTTAAAAAAAAAGAAATGTGACTAATTTTATACAGTATTTTACTGTATATCTTACATAATTTTACAGTATTCTTTCATTAGGCAATACAGTATCCTCAACATAATGTTTAACAGTTACAAATGGAACTTAAGAAAGTTATTAATTTCTTTTCAATTTTGGTAAAAATGCTGATGTATATCTATCCCTTTATCATAATTTAATCATTTAATTAGTAAAACAAAATTAATTTACTAATTACATAGTTCATTTGTTCTGGTTTCTCCCAAATAGGTTCATATTCGCATTTGTAGAAGTTCAACTTGTGCTGTTCATGTTTTTTCCAATTATTCTCAATCTTTACTAATTCCATTTCTTTCTGCAATCATTTTAAATAACATTTGAATAATTTACACTAAAAATTAGGAGATAATATTTGGTTGAGATGATGACACATACTAATTAGTTGATAAGTTATTGGGTATTTGAATTGTCAAATCCTCGTGACACATATGAACAGATATGAATATGATCAACGTGGTAAATAACTCAACTGCCTTTCTTTAGTTTTAAATTATTGCTTAAAATAATTACAGATATTCATTTAGTTATTTTATAACTACCGAAGGAAGGATACGGTAATAGTTATTCTTTGGTTCAAAATTGAATAAACTTTTAGTGATTATTTTAAAAGATGAATTAGACTAAATGTGACATTTCTCTTTTGCAGCTTTTGTCATTCTAAATTTTGATCACATAAATAGTAAACTTCTGATTTTCCGTTTTTAAAATGTTTCGTCAGGAAAATTAAGATAGGACGTTTAACTTTTCCTCTTGTTCATTCTGTATTTAAAATTTTCATATGTTCACGTGTACGTGTATATGGATTCACTTGTATTTGTATGTGTTCACGTATTCACGTCTATGTTTCCTTCCTGCATTTTGTTCCTAGTATCTTTTTCATTTGTTCTTTGTAGAGTTTTCAGATAAATTTATTGTTTTTAAAATGTCAAATTTCACAATCTGTGACAACTTAAAAGTAAATCCCTCTTATTGTCACACAACAAACTTTTTTACACAACCTTTGTGGTGTTTTAGATTTTATTACTGAATTTTTTAATTTCGAATATGCTAATTACTTACTCATTGATTATACTTAATATACAAAAAACATTACAGCTTCGTGAAAGTAACTTTAAACAACAAGTAAAACAGCAACCAAAGTATTTCAATATAAAAGGAATTTATCAATGATATCAACTATTGCTTGATAAGAAAAGTAATAATAATAGCTTAAAATTTGACAAAATTTTCTTTACAGCACAAATGAACACTCAATGTAGCAATCATTACTGATAAAATGAGTACCCGAATAATTTAAATAGGAATTGAAAGAAAAAAGAGAAAGTATTTAGTCCCATTGTCAACAATTATAAAATTTTAAATAATATTTTAATTACTTTGTAATGTTTCGATATTTTAATTGTATTTCTTATTTCAATAAAGATTCCTTCCTAAACTTTCGTTTATGATGAAATTTGTCAAGTTACAATTCACTAAATGTCTAATTTTTTTTTNTTTTTTTTTTTCAGAAAATGATAGGACGGATGGAATTACGACTGTCAACCTGAAGAGCCATTTCACGAATAAATTACTTACTCATGTGAATCTAAATGAGCGTTTTATCTAATTCATTCACGAAAAAAGGATATGTAAAAAGGATTTATTGAAATGAATGCTGTTCGTGGCACAAATCTCTCATGCGGTGTAAAATGAATGAAAAATTTACGAAATTTGCGCCAACTTTATGTGGCGCAAATTTCTCATGCTAAATTAATCATATAATATATAAGATAAAGAGAAAATAAACTGGTAGGAAAAAATAATTATGCAAAATTTAAAATGAAAAGAAAAATTTTTACATCGTTTTGGTAAATGTTTTAAACATTCGTTATTCATCTTTTGCAAATTATATTTATTCCAAATCTCTTAACTAGATTGATTCTTTAACAGACTAATTCTCGATTGGACTTATTCTTGATCAGTCTCGCGATCAGTTTGTACTGATTATTGGGCAATATTACTTTGTTACACTACATGTAAGTTGCAAAAGAAAAAAAATTTTTTTTTGAAATGTTGAAAAACGAACCAGTTCATTTTGTGCGAACCAGAAGAACAGTAGTAATATTAAGATAAGACAGATGAGAATAATAAACTCAGACAAAAGTAAAATATAACATTGTTTACGACGTAGGATATAGCGTAGAAAACGTTCCTGTCGACTACGTCGAGAAGATGTTGATTTGGTTTTCTAAAAAATTGATATCTTTAAAATAGTGCATAATCTGTGACAATCTGTGACAATCTTAGTACATAATCTATTTTAGCTGACATCAGCCTCATTGTCTCTTTTTCACTTAGACTATTTGAAAAAATTGAAAAAATTTTTCTTAAGGAATAGTTAAAATATCATTTCTTTACAATATTAAAATCTTGCTTTATTGAAAAAAGATTTAATAAAATCTAATCAGTAAAATAATAAAAGAGTGAAAATATAAATATAAGTAATAAAATTAAAAATTTTTACTGGATTATTACTAGTTTACAACCGAAATGTAATCAGAATTTAAAATGAAATTACAGAGAAAACCATATTTCAACCAGTTTCTTCTCACTTTATAATCAACAATACATCCAATTGAAATGATAAATTAACGAAAATGATAAATGCTAATTTAAACCGTTAAAAACTTATCTAAAAGTTTTTTTTTTGTTTTTATATTTGAAATAAGAAAAAATGAAATTTGTAAGGAGAAAATATCAATTTATCATTTCACATGTTAACAGATTGGTCGAGTGATATGATCAACTTCAGCTCGTTTGCATTTCTTTGGTATATCACAGCTTCTTCTACTGCTCAATAAATAACTGTTTTGATTGTTTTTTTTTTCCTAATTAAATGCAGCAAAAATTTCTAAGTCTCGATCGAAAGTTCTCAATGAAATGCTTGAGTACTGTAAACTTTCAAAACTATTTCGAAAAAAAAGTAGACTAAAAATTTTAAAAAAATTTGAGTCCAGAAAACGATTCTTTACGAGAGAAACTATTAATGAGAAGAAAGCATAAATGATTAAAAGCAAAAAAGAAAATTGAAAAAGAAAGATCTTTCAACAGCTCTACTTGCACATGTATCATTTTAGAATTCCATGTACTACGCTTTCAAGACGGTTCTTGGCGTTTGCGCACTCGAGAAAATGTGTTGTTGATTTAATTCACACGTGATTAAAAGTATGGTGATGTGATTTATTCGGAATAAGTACGGATATATCACGAGGACAATCCAGAGACTTAACATAACAATACAAGCGGGAGCCAACAAAAGTGTTATCACTTCTCGAGAAAGACTGACATTATCAGTTGTTGAATTGTTTCAAGTGAATCCATATGTTGTTACAATCTACTGATAATGGGTATGCATAAATTTATCACCAATATCAGGTTAGAATCGGAATTTGTAAATGCTAATTATTGAAGGTATGAAACGTCTCCCACAAAGTAAATCATCAATTTTAGCAATAACGAATATTCAGTATTCATTTCTTGTTATGTTTTGAAATTCTTACCTGACATTGAAATCTAAAACAAGCTCTTTTCCAACTTTCCACTCTTGAACGAAACAAGAATATCCTTGCATCCTGATTTATTCATTCTATGTCCATGACTTCCTACTAGAGAATCACTTCCACCTGATATTTCTTAGTCTTATCTAACGAAGTTAATTGAAACTACGTTTGCAGGTATCCCGAGTAGATTATAAAGTCTGTTAATGTCTTTGAGTTAATAAAATCAGAGTATTATTGAGAATGCATTTTATGGTAGTATAATCTGTGATTAGTTCCGACTTTCATATTGATGACAGTGAATTTCTCGTCTTTGAATACGAAATCTGAGTTTAGAAAATCCCAAATGTAAAATTGATATCACAAATACAAATGGATATTTTGCTATTAACCAAAGAACTCATAACCATACCGCGTTCAAATGAATAAATTTGAATAAATTCTGAACACTGTTCACATCAAGGGAACAGCTTTTAAATGAGAAAGTGATAAGTTGTCCTGATCAAAGATGAAAGAGAGAAAATGGAATAGCTAAAGCGCCCGCTTGAAATGCCCTCTTGATATTTGCTTTACTTTTATGATATTTTATGACTAAATCAATTTTTCTTTAAAGAAAAATAGGATGTAACGGATCGAATGTTGCACACGTGGGAAGCGTTGAAGTTCTTGCGAGCTACTTCAACAACTTTAACGCTCCTTACGTTATCATCATTTAGCACACGGATACACTTTCTTTTTTTTTTTTGCGAAACAAAATATGCAACTGTGGCACTGCGCAAACTTTGTGCAGTAAGTAGAAAACATCCTGAAACTTTGAATGATTCTCGAAATACAATCAGTCTTTTGGAATGTGGGTTAAGGAGTATGACCTCATCATTCATTACCTGGTTCGATTTTTCCCGTCGACTCTTAACGCTGTGAATGAATTACTGCTAATGAGACCTTGATGTATACCAATTTGACGTGAAAAAAAAATGCTATGAAAAAATGGATTCACATCCTGACGCACGAATTATACCAAGCTACGACAGTCTTGTTGAATGTCTACTGCAAATTCAGTCTTCTGCGTTATTTCTACCATATCCATCATAACATCAAAGACGTTTTGACCAACTGTTGACATCAGGACAAAGATTAATCTGTCACATCATTTGACTATGCTTCATGATACCACTATACATCAATATCATCATTGTTTGCATTATTTGCGGTTTTAGACAGCATCGATGTATGAAGCACTAATACAGAATCCAAGCCGGTCAATAGTGTCACCAACCCGAAATGTTCAACTACAAGGAATAGGATCGCTCCTCCTGCTTCATGGTTTCTAGCATGCAACGGATATGCAACGGGCCTTTTCAACAGAAGAAAAAACCCGCGATGTATGGGGTGGGCGGGGATGAGGGTGTGGTAGGTATTAGTGTTCCGCTTGTGGCAGTTTATATAAATATACTGAAGAGTGAAATCAATTATAAGAGAAAGTGATGATGGGAAAGTAAAAAAAGCAAAAGAATGCTTAAATATCCACAGATGGTAATGGTATTAATGATTGCGATCGCAAGGAGCATTATGTATTCAAGTTTCTCTTGAATACATGATGTTCCTATATTTTATATATTCACAAGATAACTGTCTCAGGTTGTTTAGAGCAACGGCTTCTCAGGACAGTCATTTACATTGGTGGGTAAGATGGCATTACAAGCGGTAAAATATCGTCCACCATGGACATTCATTATGGCCAGCAGCACCGATCAGGGAACATCTTTCATGCAGACACGTCTTCTTCGACGTTCCCATAGTTCTGTTGCACCGAGGAAGAGTTCCGTCAGTTTCCCTCTGCTTTTTCTTTTATCTTTGTTTGTTCTTATTTCTTTTTATGGATTTTACTTTTTATTTGCTTACTAATAATATTAAATTATGCTATTTGTAACAGCTTTAAACACTCTTCTTTTGTCCATAATATTCAGAGGATATTACTGGAACTCTCTTAATTGTGCGGTGTTTGGCAATCATAAAACAGGTGGTAATTTTTGGTAAACGTTTGTTTCCTAGGGATCTTCATCTTTCTCCAGCATTTCAGTTGGCAGGTTGCAATGAGAAACCTGAAATACAGCAGTCGAAGTCAGCTTTCGTCAGAAGCCGGAAGATAGGTTCGGAATTAGTACGAAACGGTAAGAAATACGCTCCGATTATTTTGAAACAAACAAAATATTCACCGATGGAGACGAAGTTCGCAGCCAGAATGGTACCTTTGACGGTTACGGCGCGAAAAACTAAATTACGAAATTTTGTCGATATTGTACCGCCTGCTCCGATAACTATTCCGAATTTACCAAGAGAGGAAACGGTATATCTGGATTTTTGGATTATTTGCTAGAAATATTATCTGCTTTATCTCTGATCTTCATCCCTAATCAATCTTTTCTATCTTCGTCAAAAGAGTTGGCTATTTAATTGATCGGATACAAAGCGGAATATTTTTACATAATCTAGCGATATAGAGATGATTTTTCAGGAGTGGATTATATTGTTTCTAAGCATCATTTTTCAGTAATCATTTCAGGATGTTATTGTCGATCTGAACAAGGACGACATTTCACGGGTTTTGGAAAATTTTGCCAGAAGACCTTTGGTTCGGGAATTATCTGAGCAAAACAACGTAAATAGGAAAATGTTCCATGCTGCTTATAAGTATGTTTACTATCGGCCTTGCTTATGGAAAGGTCATAGTAGGTTTGGTCAGGAACTTATAGTATGTTTTCCTTTTTTTTTTTTCATTAAAAAAGGACTATGTTATGGAATTTGGTTACTGAATGAAACTTTTTTTTAGAAGTTTCCGGAATTACTGCTTACATGCGTCGCCATTAGACCCGTGTATTGCTGTTGTAATCAGTGATATTCTGAACAAAGGTAATACTTGTTTCGGTTCTATCGATCCAGTATATGCTATCTTTTGATAAAAAGTAATGTGTTTTGTACGTTGTTGCTAAATCAATATATTATTTTATATCGTAAATTCGAGGTTATCAAAGAAAGTTTGAAAATTCGTGTTCCACTGATAACGGTCAAAAACATGTTTCTGCTAAAATGGTTGTCTTCAGCACGTGATGTCGACAGCTTATATCCGTATTTTATCGAGCACGCCAAAAGGGTATATCCACATTTGGAATGCGAAAAGGAGTTGAAGACCCTAAGTGATCTAACCAAACCGTATAATTGGTATCCGAAAGCTAGGGAGTTATTCAGGCGGATACATTTTCATGCAGGTCATATAACTTGCGTTTTTTAATGAAAATTATCATCATTTTTATGCTGCTACCAGCGAGGTAATTTAACCACTCTTCCGGTTAAATGAGTAACAGAAGTCTAGAGAGCTTCTAGGTGAGACGGATTGATTTTCTTTCTGATGGTGATTAAGAGAACAGTGTTATGTCGCTATCGGATATATGGTCACATGAATGATCAGATAGTTCTCGTGCTAGGCTAAACAGTTAAAACAAACTGATAAGTAAATGACTGATTGGAAGTTAATTTCATAAAACAAACTACATTTTATAGGACCAACAAATAGTGGCAAAACATATGAAGCATTGCAACAATTTTATCGAGCCAAAACAGGTTTTTATTGTTGCCCGTTAAGGTTACTTGCCAATGAAGTATGCCAAAAAACCAATGAACAAGGTTTGTTATCTTTTTGAATTCCTTCATGTTTCTCTTTTTTTCAAGTTTAAATCTGAAAATCAAAATCTCTATCTTTTGAGGTATCAAATGTGATATGGTTACGGGTGAAGAACGGCGATATGCAGTTGATGCTGACAGCCCCTCGTCTCATGTTGCCATGACTGTTGAAATGGTGCCTGTTGATGTAAATGTGGAGGTAGCCGTGATTGATGAAATTCAGATGTTACGTGATCAGAGTCGTGGTTGGGCTTGGACAAGAGCTTTACTTGGTATTGCTGCAGAAGAGGTTCCTTCATTAACATCATTCTTATCTGTTCTTTATGGAGATACTTTCAGAGTTATAACTCATCTTTCAGTACTGCTTTCTTTTCTTTTTACCTTTTTTTACCACACTTTTGATATGCCGTTCATTGACTTGTTTAAATTTGCATTTTTTTTGTGTAGAAGCGATCGGTTTTACCTTTAGAGTTCAGAATTTTCATTCTATTTGGAATTTAAATGATGAAAAACTCAAATCAGGAGATCTAGTTCGTCTTTTAGATTCATCTTTGTGGCGAAGAAGCAGCAGTAGATATTGTACGTGGTTTACTCGATCCCATTGGAGAACATGTAGAAGTGCACCGTTATGAAAGGAAAACTCCTCTTACTGTGAATAAAGAGGCTTTAAAGAAGCTTGATAATGTTAAGGTTATGTTGTATGATTTGTACTGAGGCGAGATTTTAGTCATTAGGTAAGTTGGGTAATTAAAACTTTCTGGGCTTAGAGCTGAGCCAAGCACTTGCGGAATTGAATTTAAGATTTGGTCTTGATATCCTTGGGTCTTTTCCGTTCTTTTTTTGAGACATATTTTTTCAGGATGGTGATTGCTTAGTATGCTTTTCGGTTTCTATGTTATTTTCGGTAGCTAAAACCCTAATGAAATTGGGCGTACAACCGACTGTGATATACGGAGCACTGCCACCATGGACAAAACTAAACCAAGCGAAAACATTCAATGAAATGAGTCGGAAGCCCAACGTAATGGTTGCAACCGACGCTGTTGGAATGGGTCTTAATTTAAATATACGCAGGTCTGTTGCTTTTATGTACGGCAAAATTCTTTGGTAACATTTGAGTCTTTTGTTTATTTACTCTACGTTTCTTCATTGCTGCCTTAATAGCACGCATATTCTCTTCAGCTGCAGCTCTGAATTACAGCTTTTCATCACCTTTTTGATAAATTTAGAAATTTATAAATTTAATTTTAAACGTCAATCTGATCATTCTTTCTGAATGTTCATCTGGTGAATAAAATAGCTATTAATGAAATATTTAGAATCATATTTGTACAATTTCCATTTGGTGAGCACCAAGCAAACTATCACGTAATGCAGGTTGCTGGACGTGCCGGTCGCTTTCAGTCTGCCTATCAGAAAGGATGGGTTAGTTTATAAAATTTATGTTAAAATGTTGGAAATTCATGTTGGGAATTTAGATTTGAAATATTTTTTTGAAATATTATTTTTATTATGTATATTTTTGAAATGTAACAAGTGCACATTCAAGGTAACGACTTTGCGACCAGCGGATATGCCGTTGTTGGAGGCGTTCATGAAAGAACCCATCAAACCCATTGAAACTGCTGGTATTGCGCCAACTTCTGAACAGGTACCTTCTTTGTTATTTGTAAGCTAACATCCATAATAACTTATACGGTTTACTTTATTGCAGTTGGAGACCTTCTCATATCATCTTCCTCATGCTTCATTTCTCAGTATTATTGATATGTTTATATCGATAAGCTCTCTGAGCAAAAAGTTCCATCTATGTGACATCGAACAATTCCGAAAACTAGCCGAGCTCATAGATGACATTCCTTTGAGTATTAAGGTAATATAACTTTTCTATATTTTTTGTATCTGCAAATTCTAAAATAGCGTATTTTCTAACCATTTATTTTTTACTAGAGATAAAAATAATGGTGAAAAGAGAGGGAAAATTGAAATCTAAATAGTCATTTATTCCAATAATTCCAGGTTAAATATGCTTTCTGCACTGCACCGGTAGATATGGAAGTAGATAATGGTGTTGCTCGAACATGTTTTGTGCGTATAGCTCGAAGGCGAGTTTATATTTGTTTCAATTTTCTTTTTTTGTTTCAGATTCTAATTTTGGATAAAAGTACAGGAGTGAGAGAAATGGTTTGCCATTTTCTGATTTGGCCACAAAATTTTGACTCTTTTTCAGGTTCGCCGAAGGTCAAGCAATAAACTACAACTGGTTTTGTGAAATAATCCAGTGGCCGTTACCTAAACCGACCAGTGTTACAATGCTTTTAGATATGTGTAAACTATATAACTTAATTGACCTTTATCTTTGGCTCAGTTATAAATTTCCGGTGAGTGGTCTTGGCATTTATTAATTTTCTAACTAGAACAGTGCGATATTCATGAATTGGAATTTTTGAAACTATTGTCAGTGTAAATAAGAAGATGTGGCTGTATGTTTTGAATGAAATTCAAAAATGTTTTGATTATTGTTTTATATAAAATAATTTAATTCAAATTACTCAGCCTCATTTTTTATTTGTCTACTCTTGTACAAAATTTTTTTTTTATTTTCATTTTCAAGTCGAAGTGACGAATAGAGCATCAAGTAGAAGTAAACAATTTCGAAAAAAGATCCCTTATATATGAAATAATTGTCCAAAAGTACACTTGTTCCATTAAAAAGCATAAAAATTTGATATTTGTGTGCTTTTCTGAAATAACTGGAAACCATCCAGATACTGAATATTTTAGGATATATTTCCGGATCGAGAAAGAGTACGCCTGCTGGGGAAACTGATCGAAAGCTATATAAATGAAGCATTGCTAACAATGTCTGAGATCACATCATCGCAACCGGATGACGTTAGTGAATTTATCACACTGTATAGTTCGTATTCGCATGGTACAGGAAAATGTCATTTTTATTTCCGATTAATTTAGAGTATATAAATAATATCACTTACGCTTCTCTTATCGTGATAGTGATCCATGTATTTTCAGGAAGAAGATGGGTATCTGGACGAAGTGAGTGATCAAGGTAATTCAGCGGTGTTAATTTTTACTGATTGTTAATAATAACTTCTTGTACTGTTCTGTTTGAATGATTCTATGTTGATCTGATTACTACACATAATATCGATTAGCTCTAGAAATTTGATTGGGATAAGAAGTAGCGCATTACATTCTTTAATATATTAGGTCCTAGATTCCGTTATAATGTAAAATTCGGAAAATGATTGACAGGAAATACAATACAGTTCATATGAAATTAACTGTTCATTCGTAATTCTGTTGCAGGAAGAATGGAGTCGATTTCGGAACGGTTGTTACGGAAAGGATTGGTGAATGAAAGCGAGTTGTTGTCGTTAAGGGAAGAGATTAGACGTGAAGAAATTAAAAAATTAGAAAACCATTATGGCAGTGATGAGCAAAATTAATAAAACAGTCCAAAAGGAGTAATTAAATTTAAACAGTTTAGTTGGGGTTATTTTAGAGAATACATTTTCTTGGGTAGCTGATATGTTTGTCATACTGATAGTTCTCCTTGTTGATTTAAAGTGGTCTCAAGGTTGGTATCACCTTGCTTATCATTTCATTGACTGATTAGGAAATATTGTTGAAAATCAGTTTTCAATTGAATTAATTGTTCTGGCTTCTTGTTGTTGAGATGTGAATAATAATGAGTATATTTATGTGTAGTTATCTCACCTATTTTCTAATTCCCCATCTCGAAAAATTGTCGTAAGCAGCATTTCCCTCTACGTCGAATTCATCCTTTTTTTGTTTTTGTGGTAGGAGAAACTATTTGAACGGAGTGATAACTTCAAAATTTTCCAAAATTGTGGTTTCTTAAAATATTTCATTCAGACTATACTCCTACTCCATTGCGTTTCAGTGATTGGAATTTAAAGTCTCTTTTATTCTCAGCGATATTGTTGCTGAATAAAATACCAAACATTATGTCGGATTCGTCTAATTTTTTCCCTTTTTATCGTATCGTATACAATGAAATTATACTTTGTTATTTGTATGACTTTTCATATTTATGATGTTGAATCGTTCGATGGAGCTTAAAAGAATATATTAAGACAGAATGTCCTAATTAGCAATTAGAAAGTAGTGCGAATTTATAGTTCAGGAAATGAAGTTTTTTACGGGGGACAAGATAAAATTGACAGTTAAATATTAACAGTATGCCCAAAGAATGTGTGTTTTTCAGTGAAGATGCATATGCAAATATATGATGTTATTTCATAATGAAATTCCATGTTTATCTGTCATAAGTTCCTTCCTTTCACACAGGTTATTTTTGTTTTTGTTTGTATCCGTTTGAAAGATTGCTAAAGAAAAATGGTGGATGATAGTGATATTTCACGAAGTCAAGTCTAATCATATTACCATTAGCATTGTTCAAATACACCGTGGAGGGTTTCGAAGGAACAGTTTAAAGTTATTGGGAATGACATTCAGTGTTAGGGAGAGATTGGAAACCAGTCAGGATAAGAAGGTATGCTTGTCCGTCGATTACCAAATACTCTAAATAGAAGAAATACAGTGGTAACGAAAATGTAGAGAATTTGTGAACAGTAATGGAAGGTGCCAAAGGTGGGGGGTGGACCTATGCTCTGACTGATTAACGTTATTTAAAATATTTCGGGATTCCTGTTCTTGTATTCAATTAGCTTAGTGTCAATTAGTAATTAATGACCAATGGTCTTTTAATTTAAACTGGTGTGTCAACTTTCATATTTTCGTTCGCTGCTAGAATGCATACATGCTTTATACTTAGCAAGATCTTTCCAATGTGCTTGTGTGAAGACAGAAAGTGAGGTGAGAAGCAGTTCAAACTCTAACACTGAAATAACTTACATTAAAATATGAAAAATGACACTTTGAAACTTCTTAGATAGTTTATGGGTTGAGTTGACCAGTATCTCCCCTTTTTTTTACAAGAAATGAAAATGTTATTGATTGATTGATATATGAGTTACTTATTATAGGAAGTTATCGATTAAGAAGTTTTCTTGACCATATGGAATGACTATTATTGTTTTATCAATGGGAATTTGGTTGTGAATGTTTGATATCATTTTGTTCAAGGTTAGACTGTTAACATTATTGTTCAGAAGTGAAAGCTAAGAACGTGACGTCAATTTCATCAATAACAAAAATGACGGGAAATAGCGAGAAACAATCTGAGGTTATGAATATTTCGACAAAGGATAATGAAATTTGAGCGAGTTTTTTTGTGGGAATATTTTTTGATTTCCGAATCACTTCTGAATTTTCTAATCGCAGAACAAGTATGTCCATATAAACTGGCATCCTATCCATTTTGAAATGGTAATAAGTATGCATAATATCCGATTAATGATGTCACATGAGTAACACGGATAAATGCAAGGTTCTTGTATTTGTTACGGTTTATTTTCCAATTCTTTTTTTTCTCACAAGATTGCACCTTTAAAGTCGTCAGAGATTTGGAAAATGAAATATAAAATATTATATCATGGTTATTAACGGTTGTTGCATTAATTTCTCACGTGACGAGTAGAGCATGAAATGGAAGTTACGAGTAATTATAAAGTAGATTTGATGACGATGATGATGATAATAATAATAATAGATAAAAGCAAAAGGGGAATAAATTATAGGTGAAGGAAATAAACGATCTGAGAAACTCAACCAAAAGCATTTCTACAGAGAAACCAATGAATTTGCCTAAATCGACTGGCGATTCAATGGAAAAAATTATGCCATTTGAGGAGTCACATCCACACAAATGTACAAAAAATGATGGAGAAATTATTGTGATTGAAGATGATATTGCATCTACAGTTAAACTTTCTATGCATCCAAAAGGTATCTTCTCTATACCTCACATGCTTGTCGAGCTGGACTTATTAAGGAAAGAATGCGTGATATCTTTTTGAAATTCATATGTCCCTTAAATAAATGCCTTCCTAAATTGACGGGGAAGGGGGACAGATTTTTCAAACACTAGCTAAACAATGTATGCTTATATTGTTTCCTGTTATTATGGTTAAATAAATTTTGTTATATTCGTGAAAATTAGTTTATAGGTTAAACAGAAAGTGTATAAAAAGCGAGAAAATAAGGGTTATGTATATTATCGATGATAGTATAATAGCATCGGAATTAATTTACTCTATACGTATTGTAGTATGTAGTAATATTTGTCAATATGTGTAAATTAATTTGACTTCATGGCGTGAAAAAGTCGCATGCATATGTCTAAGTTTTTCTTGGCAACATTTTGTTCAGTTGGTGTATTTCATATATCTCATTACAAATACTATAAAATAGTTTGTTTGTAAATAAATTTCCAAGTAAACTTCCATCAAATCTTTTTCAGGTTTGGCTGACTTGCAAGACATTGAAGGAGAAATTCAACATTTAACGGATCTGAATGGTAGCTCGGAAAAGAATAAAATATGCTTTAATGAAAATGACATGTTGGAGCTGCCATCATTGTCACCGATCGATGTACATCATGATGTACACTTCTCAAGACTACGAATTAATTGGGATGGTGCACCGGAGTTTCAGTGGAGAAGTGAGTGAGCTTTTGGAAGCTGTATACTGAACTCACATTCCTCTAATACTTATTATTCAATAACAAGTATGAAAGGCAAGGAGATCAGACTAGAAGCGGAATTAAAGATTGAAGGGGATATGTCAAGTTTTGATTTGATCGTATGACTCATTATGCAAATTTCACCGTAAATTCCGTTGTTGCAAATTTCTAATTACTTTAAATTTCTAAATTTTCTTCCTAGCTGTCAATGAAGAGAACGACAAGAAGCTGTTGAAGATAGAAAATATAATGCCATCGGATATGCATAATCCATGGTTGTATCCAGTAGTGTTGAGTGCATCTCGTGTGGAGACTGATTTTCCGTGTTTGTCTTTCAACGAAGGAACCAATTTCACATTTGGGTAACGTTCATCCTCATTTTTATTTTAATTGATTTATTGCTTTTACACTCTTTCGGTCCTAATCAATCTTATTCAAATCTTTATTTTAAACTTGTAAAGTCCATAAAGTTTTCAGAAAAATAAATTTATATTTCCCAGACAACAATACGCTTGCCTTCTGTACATTGAACTATCTTGTTTATATGAGAACTACAGCGGGTCGCAGAGCCAAGATCTTTCTTCCGCAAAGTGAGTAATCATATGAATAGAGTTACAGGAAAAACCCAAAAGCCTTATCTCTGCTTTTATTAGGTGCTTGTCTGAGAGTATTTGTTCTTCCTGGATTGAACTGATTTTACTGTGAATGTATTTCTAACATTTCAATTCTCAAACATCATTTATTATATTAAAGATGATTTAATGGGATCTTAAGTAAAACTGTATTTTAAGTAAAGGATATTTTTGATTTAATCTAACAAAAAAGTGGTTGAACAACATTTTATTTAGAAAAGAGTTATGATTGTTAATACCTTTAGCAAAGTCTATCACGAAATTCGGTAGAAGTTTGGAGAAAAGATTGGGACGTTTGCGTATGCCTACACAGGATATGTGTCAACTGCTTATGAAGCCAGTACCTGATGGGATAACTGAAAAGCATATTCGTAACAATGTATTTCCTCATTGGGAAATTACAAAAATTGAATTTAAGCAGGATTCACTGGAGTCAGTTTTTATTAATTTTGTTGCTTTTAATTATGTCAAACATTATTGAAATTTGTGGCAACCGGAATTTTGCAGTCGGGAAAACTGACACTCTCTGCTTATGCATGTTACGATTAAGAGAAGTCGGAAGGAAAAATGTTTTTTTATAGCTGAAGAGACCCTTAGAATTGCTTTTAATAATTTTGGTTTGTTTTTGACGTGGGAAATTCCGTCCGTAGGTAAGTTATATGTGAAGATAAAGTGATTATTGTTATTCCTGTATTGTGCATGGTCATTTTTTGTATTGAAGGCAGCAGTGTTCAGTTCTCACATTTCCATCCGCCCAGCTTGCGATTGCAGCTCATTGTACGACAAATTATGTAACATTTGAAGAAAACAGTAGTACTGCAGCCATTTTATATTCTACCGGTTAGTTGATTGATTTTAAATCGTTGTCTTATAGGAAAAAAATAACAAATAGTATCTTAATAGTATCGTCGGAATTATTGAAATGCAATGAATATCCTCTAAATTTTTTCAGTTCATATTTAATTTCTTGAAAACTCATGGATTTTATTTGCGGTGTATTGAAGAGATAATTCTGAATTCTGTGTGAGGACTGAAACCAAGATTAGTCTTCACCTCGACTTTGACCGAGCAAGTAACTTTGGTTATGAATATTTTACAGTGGCAATTCCGAAATGGGATGAAGGTGAAAACTTGTTGGTAGCAGATGAAATGAAAAGCAGAGATGCATCTCCTTCGTTCAGCAAAGAAGAGAATATGGAAAAGCAGGTTAAAAAACATATCAACAGAGAAATGGAAAGGGAACAGACTAAGGTTAAAACAAAGGAGCAAAAAACTGAACGGAAATTCAAAGAAAGGATGGCAATAGAGGGAAGTTCGAAAAGTATGAAAAATTGTAGAATGCAAAAGAGACAAGCTGCAAGGCGGATCAACAAAAGCATTTTTGGTAAACCAAGCAATAAAATTCCGCATAGAAGGTAGGGCTATTTTATATTTGAATGAATCTATTAAGCACTTCTGGCTTTTGTTAGATCAAAATCTAAAACTATACTCATTATTCTTTTAAAACCCAAAATCTTTCTTTTTTTTTCTTTATAAATAATCTTGAGCCTGTACAAATTGTTGGAATTAATAAAATGTACAAATTGTTGGACTAGAGAAATTTGCAAGTCAGATTAAAAAAAGCGACTTCTGCAAGGCAAAGAGATATTCGTTTCTAAAAATAGAAACTGTAAAAAAAATCCTGCTAAATATAAATTTTATTTATTCAAAGGAAAAGCTTTGTTCCTAGAAAAAATTTTTTATACGATTAATAACATTAAAATACCTATCTATATGAATTAGGGAAATATCCTTTACGTTAGTGTGAAAAAAAGTGATGTAAATTTCATGATTAGATCATATATTTCATATAAATATAATCTAAGTTGTTTTTCCTCAAATATGACTTTGAATTACCATCAGCTGCTTTATTTAAATCTCTAAGAAATTCGAAACCTGAGGAAGTAGAATAAATCTACAAAATCTCGTGTTATCAGAACAGTGGTTTAGCGAAATACTATTATAGGGCGATATTGTCAGAGGTGTAAACACAGTTTGCATTGAAATTTGTTTTCAGTTCTTATCGTGCTTTGTCATCCGTATTTTCTAATTCATATTCTTCGGCAAAATTGCTTAACCAGAGACATTATACCAATGCTCGATCATTGCATCCAATTCGTGACAATTTTATATACAATGAAAATGGTTATTAGTGTTATTTTTCACTCTTATTTTACTTGGAGAATATAATTCTTATTGGATTATTGTTTAAATATTTAAATTTTGGTTATCAATTTTAAGGATATCATGAACAAAAGGACATTTGGATGTGGAAGTCATACTTAAGTTTTGAAATATAAAAGTTATTTTAAAGGCATCATGCTTAATACATAGTGCCAAAGGTACATTCACAATGTCAGCGAGTTCTAAATGCTAAAATTTTTCGATTATAACTGTAGTTTAAACCTTGAATACGAAAATCAGACAATAAAATGTTTGAGGCATGAATGAACTCGATGCAATAAATGGATTCACTTTCAATGGTCCGTATGATTATCAAAATCCAGGGTACACTGTTGATGGAATTTATACTGGTACGTTGAACCAGACATCATGGAGAAATGATTTTGGTCTGTTTTTCTATAATTAAGATTTCTGAAGTAGCATACTTAGTGCTTTGCTTTTTCGTGTTTCATGAAGGTTTTTAAATGTTTTTAAATTAATAGTATTAAACAGCTGAGTCTAATCATATTTTCCAGTATGTATGGAATTATGTAGTTTAAGTTAATTGCACAAATCGGCACAGATTTTCTGGCTCTATCAACAATACTAAAAGTGTCATAAATTAAAAAAAGAAAAAAACTGAATCACTTAAAGTAAGTGAAGAAATAAGTGGGATATAGACTCATCAGTGAATAATGTTGCAAAATTTGTAAGCGTACTATCATTTTCATATCTCATCGATTTATGCTGTACAGTGGGAAAGTAACAAAATCCTAAATTAGATTATAATTTGTTACAGGAAACAAATCCATGCCATCAGTTAAACGTGCGAATTGCAGTTCTTTGGGATCCTGGCTTGGACATTCATTAATTTGCGGAAGAACAAATGTCGGAAAACCTTACCATCCATTCGGCAATTATCGACGGTTCAGAAATGAACATCAACGTCAAAATCAGGATTTCTCTCGAAATCACGGGACCGATGTTCAACAATCTTCCTTTAGCACAGGTTACCTTTTTCTTAAATTGTTGCAAAGCTTTCAGTGAATGAATTAACCGGTCAGTGACTGATTAGTCGTTGTTTGCCATAAGAAATGATTTTTCAAGAGTAAACAGTCTATCATTACCCTCTTGAAAGTTTATATGAATACTTTTTTGAGCAGTAAGTGTGTAAATTACTTTTTCATTTCTTTTAATTAGAAACACCCATCCTCTTTTTCAGGAATGATGACCAATAATTATAGGGCGCAGACATTTCCTGGATTAGTAGATAACATTTATAGGAGGCAAACATGTCAATTCCCGCCAGGTTTGTTTTTTGTTGGAAGTAGTAAATCATAATTTTTATGCAGTCTTTTTTTTGTTACCGTATTTTACGGGTGATGAAAATTAAATCTGGACTTCGTGGGAGGTATCTAATGAAGTTCTGGGTTGTAAGTTTTCATTATGATTGAATTGTAATATCCAATACTTTCTATTAAAAAATGTAAAAACCCACTATTTCACATTTTAAATGCTGTGCTTTTTTCCGAAACAGTGGAGAAAGTTAAATCTAAAATTTTCGAGTTTAGACTAGAATTAACAGTTGCTTTACTTATTTTTTAGAGAGCAGTAAATTTTCTTATGTGTTTATTCATTCTGTCTATATCATTATGAGTGAACAGTAGAATTTTCTAACTATGGATCATTTATTCCCATTCCTTATCACCTATGAGCAGAAGGAATGTATTTTTGAAAAACTTATAGGTTCCAGGTGCTTCCAATTAGCTAATTAGCATACACGATGGTTTTTGTATACCAAAAAAACTCAACTACCGTGTTTCTCCGAAAATGAGACAGGGTCTTATATTATTCCTCTTCCAAAAAAAAAAGAAAAAAATAAAACGTGCTAGAGCTTCTTTTCAGAGTATATCTTTTCGGAGAAACACGGTAAATCTGGAAGCTTGGCGCAGTCAGCCGATGCTTCCCGCGGCCATGCTGAATGGCGACGAGGTAGGGAAATGGCTATAGCAAGACCGAATCAGATCCTGTTTTCAGGGGATGATCATGGTACTTTCTGGGTCCCTACAGCCTAATGTTATAATGCCACTGAAATAATTTCAGTTTATTAGGCAGCAATCGCTCTTATAGCTAATTATTAAACTCAAAATTCGCGAAAAGAAGCACTCCCAAACAGATGCAATATTTCGTTATCCCCAAAAATATATCTTTGTCGAGTATTTAGACACACCAAAACATCTCATCCTCGCTATTCACTTCAAATCCCATTATCCCCAATGCAATAATCCTTCTTTGTCATCATTTCATATACTTCATTCAATTTGCATACAAAGAGCCCTACCATATCATGCACACTTAATTAGAGTAATTAAACCACAACAAATCGATGAAGCTAAGATCAAGTTCATTGCAAGCAGTGCTAATGAGATAATTGTTTTCTCATAATCTCTACATTATTTAATTTTCTAAAAGTAATCACGGATATAATTATAATATAATCAGTCCTTCCAACGTTTAATAACAAAAGCACTGTAATTGATTAGAATGTATTTCAGCAATTTTTTCATCATATAGATTATTTATTCTGAAACACTTTTTGAGTATACAAATACATGAAAATGTAAATAATTTAGTTCCGATGATGAAACATATTCAAGAAGAGAGAAAGAAATGGTCATATGAGTTGCAGGGATTACACCAACAGGAATTCATTAAGTGAGTGCCTTTATTCATAAATTTGTTTTTCACATACAGTACTCTTTTCGGCGGAACAAGTTATTAGTTGGCAAGTATAGCTAAGATTCTCAAATTTATCTTTTTATGTTATACCACCTTTTATTATTAACGAAAAGTGTGTACCTGTAATGACCATGGTGCGTAATCTGAAGCAAGGAATTGTTTAGCTAATTGTTATCCTTTCTAAAAGTTTTGAAGAGCATTCCAAAGTTACGCATAGGTTGTGAATTGCGGCTGAATTTTCCACGAGGATGAAGGATGAGGATGAAATGTATCATTTCCATAATTCTTAGTCTGAATTTTACTCATTCCAGTTTCCTTCCTAAATAAAAATAATAATTTTAGAAATCGTAACATGGACAAGCAGAGTTATTATCCATGGTGAAAATTTTTCTGGACTTCAATATTTGGTAAAAGTCATTTTGAGAACGAGGAAAAAAAATATTGATGCATTTTTGTATTTATTGTTTTGGTTTTTCAAAATGATTAGTATTCAACTTGTCAAATACAACTTTTCTGCTTGAAGTCCATTCAAATATTCCCTTTAATCCAGATATATGTATGAATGCCACCATTAACTGATCCATATAAGCAGCACATTGTGCATATATATTTCTGTGCATTATATCAATATGTTGTATTATTTATATATGCAACTGTTCAAAGACTTGTTCAAATGAAAGATATTTTTATTCACACTGTTCCTTTCAAAGCTTTTTTGTTTGAATTAATTTTCTTTATTTCTTTGTATCATATCCTAGGAATCTCTGTTATAAATTTGTTATAAATTTTGTTCATAAATCTTATTGTTCGACATTTGCACCACAAGTTAAGAGATCTGTCGATGCCTGCTGTCTGTCACTCTCTCTCTTTGAAATACTGTATTACTCTCCATAATACCGCAATAGGCCATGATGGAGCATCACTGAAACCTCCTATGGGAGAGATAGAGCCTGATGATATTGCTAATACTGATTGGGACGGAAGCTTACGTACTGTGTCACAGGTTTGGGCTGTAGGCCTTGTTATACTTTGATGATTCCCGATTTGAATTCTACTGATGATTTGAAGGGCGCGTTCTAGGTGGGTCCGAGAATTGAGCTGGAATGGCGGGTTGTATATTTATCCATATTTAGAGTGAAAGGAAGATGAACAAGAGATATGGTATGCATTAGTGTCGTGAGATGCGACGCCTCTTTATGGTGTCTGTAGATGCGGAGTCAAGCAGTGTCGGAATTGTAGCATGAAGTTTGATAAGAGAAGCTGAAAGAACTTTATCATTCGTAGTTAAATGTACATGATATATAATAAGACTATTTCTAGACGGTGAATTAATGGAATCGGTAGAGCTTGTGCTGGAACCGGTTGGAAATGATTATCCTGGTTTGGTACGGGAAGCTCTTGCTGGTATGTTTTCTTCCTAATTAATAACGATATGTAATGTATAGAACGTAACATGTTATGCATTTATTTGTGGTTACATGAAATAATACTGATATTAGCATGACCTTTTTTTCTATCAGTTGATACAGAATATACAGAATTCACCTATTGGCAAGTAATGATATGTTGATGATGATGTTTTATTTAGGGAGGGAACCGAACAGCTCATGTTCAGGCTCGCTTTCCAGTTGTGGTTATGCTTGGTTAATAGTTGGTCAGAGCCTGTATGTATGGAAATATGACGCAGAGGTATTATGGCTTTTGGAGTTATTCGGATATATATATATATATATATATGGCAATCAGCTGTTAGAAATTTGGATTTTTCTTTTTTCAGGAGAATTATACAAGTGCACCAGCAGTACTTAATTTACCACCATCTGGGCTTCCTTACAATGCACAAACTGTCTGTGTATACAAAAGACAAGGTTTCTTTTCAACTTTATTGAACTGTTCTTTCAAATGTGGGTAATAGACTTTGGTAGAAAAACTCGATTATTCCGTGTTTTTAGGTTTTTCGGCGTTAGGAATAATTGCCGTAACACCAGAAGGTATTGTCCGGCATTGGTCTTTGCCAGATCGTCAATTCAGTGATAGTTCAGTTGATTTGGATCGAGAGGTAGCGTTGTCGTTAGGAAGGATTAATTTGCAGTCATCAGGTTTCGTCATTCATCTATTTGGAATTCTTTTTTCGGGTGGTATTCGTTGGACTCTCGTATGAATTATTGATTTACATTAGCTTTGGGGTTAATTCTCTGTCAGTTTTGGTATTTGCCTCTTCTAAAATTAATCCTTATTCCTATGAACACTTTATCTTTACTTATCACGAGCGAAATTAAATGGACCAATTTGTGCACTGCTTAACGAACTCTGTAATTATTTGCAAGACTTACTATAAAATTTAATGGTTGCAGCAAAGGTGATAACTGCAAGTGAAGGGTGATGTAGTTCGAATTTCCAGTCCCAATTGTACTTTTTTAATTCTTTACATTAGGCTACGGTTAAAATTATCATATTCAAGTAACCATGATGTGGGTCGATTAAGATTTTAGAATTCATGCAAATTAATGAATTAGTTCGGTTAGACTCGATCGAGTTAGTTCGATTAGACTCGATTGAAGTTCATTTTAAGGATCATCTCCTTTATTTTTTTTTCTAAATATAATTTCCAGAAGGTATATGTTTTCTTCTGGCAACAACAACAGGCTCATTATTTTTGCTGAATGTCAATGCGAATGTTACCCCCACACCAGGAAAAAGGCAGCGATTGTCTTCCGAAATTACCATCAAAATAATTCATACAAACACAAGAAACGGAATTGGTGGTAAATTGGCTTCGGCAATATTTGGTGAAGGAAGACAGTCTGGAGCAAAGTATGTATTTCTATATTTTTATCTTTTGAAATATAATTTCAAAAACACCTTCAGATCCAAGATCTTCAACTGAGCATGCTTCTTGGTCATCGAATATATATTTCGATTTACAAAATCACGGATGCAACTAGTCCATCTTACATGTTGCAATATTTTATACCCTGAACAGCTAATGTAACTACCTTCATGAATTTAAAAATGAAAAAGGTTTAGATTGGTTAAGGCTCTGGTATATGAACAGTCAAGCGGTGATTTAGTGGATGCACGTTCCAGTGCATCCAGTAATTCAAATACTGGTGTTACCAAAAATATGCATATACTTGCGGTGACGGAGCATCATTTTCACTCGTATTCGATACGAGATTCTGCGAAGATGTGGAGCTGTGAATTGGCAAATATGGCCAGCGAGCATTTTGCTTTGAATCTTTGGGTATGTGTAATAATTTAAATTTGTTTGTGTTTTTAATATATATGAATAATCATGGTAACGCATTTTAAGAATTTATACGACGTTGAGGAGCATAGGCATTGGCATGAAGAAATTAAAACATGGATACTGGATGCGGTCAACATTAGGAATGGTGCATTGGTCTTATTCGCATGTAACAATAAAGCTATTTCTACGCAAATATATTTTGCTTTTGGTTAGTGTTAATGTACAGGTATCAAAGATGAACCAAGTGTCCTGGGATTGTTCTCAAATATACATCTTCTATAAATGGTCACTTTTAATCTTTCCAACAGAATATTATATGTCTTTGCAAGAGAAAATACGGTTAAGTTTTCTAGCAAAAGTACTTTCCTCGTAAAACTTCCAATGAAACTTTCAGGTTATATATCAGAATATGATGGTGCACATCCTCCTGTAGCTTTAGAATGGTTTTGTGTTTTGAAGGCTCTTTCAAACAAGTATGAAGTAAGATATATGTTATATATGATGCAAAATATTTCAGTGCAATATGTGACACACTACCTTCACTTTTAATTTATGTATAAAAGACAAAGTTTTTTCTACCCGGAAAAAACGTAACTTGTGTTTTGAGTTGTTTGGAACTGCGGTTGCTAATTGTTCAGGTGGAAAATTCGGGTTGAAGCATGCTTTAAGACATCAAAATTAGTTCCTTTCCCAATTTATTATCTGCATTACAATGCGCTAGGAGTCTAGGCAGTTTTGTTATTTTTCTTGAATTATTTTAATTAAGTTTAAATTTGTTGCATTAGGAACAAATCTGTTTTTTATTTTAACGTTAGTAAGCTTATTAAAGAATTATAGTTAAGCGAAAAAAATGTTGTGGCAAATATTACACTGAGATTACCAACCGGTTCAGAGCAATTGCTGCATGACAAAATGGAGGGTGTTCTTGTGGTTACCCAAAAAGCTGTTTATTCTTTCTGTCTACCAGATCGATTGCTCAAAAAAACTCCATTCAAGCTAATCTTATGTGCTAAGTACAACGCTACCTTCATTAGTTCTGGTAAATTACATTCTTTGTCTTCGACTTATTTTTTTATTGTTCTTATTGTTGAAACACTTTCATTTATATAATGACTCTTTTATTATTTTTTGAAGTGTTTTGTTTAGTTTCAGTGAGAGAGTGCTTTGCATCACTGTCTTTGGCACATCAACCTATTTCTCTTTGCAGTTGCACCTGATACTCGTTTCACATCTTTCTACACATATTTCTAATGAAACATTACAGGTCGTGATGCTCGATATTGTTACATTTTCTTGGAAGAAAGTGGTTTGCAACGAGTGCGATTACTTCCGAGGTAAGCTTCATCTGAAAGAAATTTCCTAATTATAATTTGTTATATGTATTATTTGCTGTTGGAAATGACAAATTACAGAGGATTTGATGCAAATTTGGCACAAACCATTGCACAAATGAGTAAGATGGAAGTTCAGCCGGTAAATCTTTCAAGCGCCGTAAGTGATCGTCGTGCACTCGCTCTGGCATTTTACCTCTTTTCGAAAGCTGACTTGGTACGTCGGCTGATATGAATGGCTGATTTTGATTTTCTTATTGCACGTAACTTCTAAATTAGTTAGCAGAAAGTAATTCGGCCATTTACTTGCTGGCTTGGCAAACTTGGAATAATGACACGTTTTGTTTGCCAGGTATGTCAGAACTGGAAGCAAGATGACTGACCTTGCCAGTACATTTCAATAGTATTTGAGAATATTATGTTTATATAATACAAAGTATTAATTGATCTGTACGTTTATTTCGTATTTCGAGCTAAAAATATTTATAGTATGAAGCCAGCAACGTGATGCAAGAACTTTTGGAAAATCGGCATGCTGGGATTGCTCAAATATGTGTTGATTATGCAATAGACTTAGCTGACGATATTCCGAATGATGAGCGTTGGAATGCTGTTGGCCATTCAGCCCATTGCAAGTTCCACTTTAATTACTGCTTTGTGTCAAATTTTTTTTGTGAGAACTAGATGTAACTGTTATTTTTCAGCAAGAGCAGTGACGAACCAGATATCATCTAAAAGTTCATTTTTATTGGAAGTACATTTGGAGGAACAAAAGAAGAGGGTATTGGCAATGTTTATTCTTTTCATCAAAAGTCTTGCACTCGACGACAAAGTAACTTCTTTTCTGCAGTTTTCCATGTAATATAATAAGAAAGTTTTTAGCTTCAATCAATATTTGTAATTTGTTCCTTACTTTAAAATATAATACTTCATCTTTTCGCTTCATTGCTTCATCTACGTAATGTTCTATATTGTTTCAGTTAAATCGAACTGTCAAAACTCATCTTTGTCAGTCACGTAGCGCACGTTCTCAAATTGTTGAATTAATTGAAAAGATTGATATTGCGATTGCATTGTACAAATGGAGTAAGGTACTGTGTGTAGCACTTTCTCTAAACTTTAGTTTGGGAAAAAATACACAAGAAATTTTTCTGAAATTAGAAAACTGGTCATAAATTCTATTTTGAAATGATTAGGTTTGTAGCAAAATCCGTCAACAGTTTTCGACGCAGCCTTGGAGAGAGTGTTGTCGAGGCGGAAAGAAAGCATCGACGGGGAACGAGAGTTGCTCACTCGATATGATTGCTTCTTCCGAAAAGTAAGCTTTTTTTATTGTAAGGTTTCCAAGATCCAACTTAATATATTACTGATCTTCTCAACTGTTTTATTAAAAGTAGTGGAATGAATTCTTTCAGTGCAAAAGCTTTAGTACATCAAAATATCAACTAAAGCATTGTTAACAGCGCTATAACTTATTCAGCAATTACATCTGTTTCATTTCAGGTTTCTCGGATTGAAGAGCTCTTCAGTGGACTCTTCGAAGAAGAAGAAGATATTGTAGCGAACGATAATGAATTACTGGATTATAAGCTTGAGTGTATTGAATATGTTGGTGCTGCTTTAATTATTGGAAAGGAAGCAATTGATGAACGTCGCGATGATATTGTTCTCGATATCGAAAACGATTTACGATGGACGCAGGAAAAACATATATTAAGGCCGTTCATAAAACACGTTGGTGCTCTAGCGCATTTACATATATAAATTCATTAATACATTAGTCAGCTATTTTTTTTCAGTTGAGCATACTATTCAATTATGTCAACCAAGCTGGTCGTGATTGTCCGAAATATGTAGCTTTGTTGAAACAAGGTGTACTTATTGCTGCGTTCATAATGAATGAACAAGCATTCGATGATCGGCAAAATTCACCAATTGTGGCCAGATTTTTGGAAATTTCTGAACACGCGATTGCTTTAGAATTGGCCAAACGTTTCCAGGTTTGTTGATTTTTAAACGTTAAAAAACAAAATTATGTGCAACATTTTTATAAATAGAACAAGAGTGAAAAGTGAGACAAATACCGTAAGAAGATTCTGGGAAGGATGAATAGAGTAAATAGCTTTACGGTCGTCAATAATTTTTATTAGCTTCTAAATTCGAGTAAAAAAAATTAGCTTTAAAAAAACTAGTTTTTATTCTAATTTCGATCCAGAATTCACGAACTCTTTCGAAACTTATATTCAAGAATGAAAAAAGAAAATATTCATTTTGCGGGATAACTCCACACTTTGTCATAATTCGTTTTATAAAGTTTTTCTTATTAGGATTACAAAACAATAATACGATTGGCATGTGCTTTACCAGATTTGGAAAGGAAAGCTAAAATCCAAGAATACAAGGAGTTCTTCAGTTCCGCTAAATTTTGCAATATGTTATACGAATATTATCTGGAAAATGGTAATTATTCTATCTCTAAAGAAATTATTTAATACTTCCAGGACAAAAAATTCTGATCGTCGCTCTTTTAGGATATGTTAAAGATCTGCTGGAAATGAAAGAACCAGATGCAGATCTTTTCTTCGCAACACAAACTAATGTTGGATGGATGCGTGATCTTGAAAATGGCGATTTTTCCAAGGTTTTTGTTGTGACCTATAAATTTCGAAATAAGGCTTTTATTATTTCTTTGATAATTTACTAGTAATGAATTATTGACAGCAACTTCCTCACAAATACAAGAATCACTTGATTCTAGCCAAAACTGATTTTTGATGCTTACTCAATTTGTAAACGGAATCCGAAGTGCATGATAAACCAGATGAAGTATGTCATTTTTATTTAGCTTTGATTCTAGGCATGCCGCACTCTTAAGACGCTTTCGCAAAAATCAAACGATGATGTTGTACTGAAAAGGGTTGGTTTCGGGCTTATAAAAATCTGTAATATTCAGAAGTTCTGGAAGATCTGGTCCTTAAAAAATATTCTTTGCTAAAGATGGAATATCTTTCAATTTTTTATTTGCTTCAAGCTTAAATTTTATCAAAATGCATAAGAATTCTGAAAGATTCCAAATAAAATGGATGGTCAGATACTGACGATTCCATTTCAGCGTTTGCTTTCCTTTGCAAAACTTTCTGCCCTTTGTGAGGATGAAGTGGATAACAATTTTCTGGAAGGCATTAAACGCGACCTCAATTTGATTAAGCTTCAACAAAAAATCGATCCCAATTTAGAAATGGTAAATAATAAAATAATTTGAAAAGATTGATAAGATTAGAGCAAATTTCAGTGCTTTAATTTCTTCATTGAGGAAGTGCATCTCAAGTCAATAAATCTATAGATCGTTTGCGCTTTCAGTTGTGAAAATTTTAATGTTGAATTTCTTCAGAAATTTGATTCATCCGAACCGGCTTCAAAGATACGGTCATGTACTGCAGAAGAGATTATAAGAGCGCATTTGAATAATGCATCATGTGATGTTAATCGATGTTTTGAGTAAATTCTTTCCATAATTTAATAAGTTTAATGCAGTTTTATATTATTCCATTTTTAGATTACAATATATTAGATTTTTATAACATTTTTAGATTATAACATAAACGCACTCTTTAGTAGCATCTCAATTTTAATCGTAATTATAATAAGCTGGCTTGTAGTGAAGATAAAGTGTTGTATTTTACTATATATTTTGAATGTATATTTGTCCCTAGAGATTTTATTGTCTTGAAAGATAGGTATAGCATTTTATAAAAAGACTTTCTCATTAAATGAAGTTATCAGAATGTCTTCAAATTACTTCAGCTGCTATTATGCATGTCTCGAATAGATTTTTTTTTAATTTAAAATGATTAAGTGCAATATTTCAATACAGCGCACTACTCACATTATCAACACTGATGGACGAAGAAGCATCTGATCGGACGGGTGAGCTGGTACATTCTTTGCAAACCAAAATATGGATAGCTGCTATAAAGGCGAATAGCGATTACTGGAAAAAAGTAACACGAGATGATGATTCAAGATATCCAACTGTTTACAGTGAATTGTTGGACAGAATTACGGCCTATGGTATGTATCTTCTGATAACGATTATTATTTGTAGAAAAACTTCCCCGTTATCTGAATTTCGACTATCTGGTTGTGCCAGTCGTCAAAAAATAAATAGAAATAAAAACGGCTCGTTACTGTAAATTCAGTCTTTTTGCGATGCTTTAAAGCTACTTAATTACATTTATTTCAATTTCAGCTCAGTTATCCAGCGAACGAAAACTTGAATTAATACCCGATACTAAGAAATTGGCCGAATGTTTGACACAATTCGCTCACAACAAATTGTTTGGTGTTTTACTTCGGACTAGTGAAGAGGCTGCTAGAAGAAGTATCTCAAGTAGGGAGGGGATAAAGGTCACCAGTGAGGCAATTCTAGATTCGATGCGAAGTTGATTTTGTTGCTCTGTGTCTTTCGATGATTATCGAGGATTTTTTAAGATTGCTAATGTAGAAAGAGACGTAAATTAAATGTAGAGATTGGAGGATGCAGTAAGAAAATCACATTCACAGCTTGTGATCAGAAGTGAGCGTAAATCCAGATGGAATTATTGAATTTGTTTTTGTTATAGTACGTGCATGTTTTCAGTTTCTCGCTATTTTGCTTTTTTTTCCGGATCTCATATTTTCCTATATCTTCTTAAAATTATTGGCTGGTAGTTTCCCAAGCTTTGCGAAATTTGTTCGGAGCAGCGTATTTCAGAGGAATAATCAGTCACATTGTTATGAGGTTTTAAAGTGATGGTAACTTTCACTTTGATAAGTTGAAATTCCTAATTTAAGAGACCAAGTTTACTTACATTTTTTTTTTCTGAATAAAAAGTATAATTTGATTCCATTTAGCATATCGATGCAGTTTTGATGGACCGGCGGGATTTAGAGTAATGATTTTTCTAAGATTTCATATTGCAAGGGATGCAATGAAAATAAGTGCATGAATATTGGGATTATTTAAGCCACCCACAGTACGTTTGGGAATGAATTTATTGATTCCTAATCAGTATCTTCAAGCACTGAGTGCTCTTTGTAATTTTATTGAATATAACTGGCATGCAAATCAAAAATCACCGATTGTATACGAAATACTGTTACAGAACAGGATGAAGGTATTGTTCAGAAGTAAAATCACTTCGACATTGCTTATTTCGCCCAGGAGCGGTAGACTGATGGTATTACGTAAATCCGTGATTCTGGGAGTTCATCATAGCCGTAAGCGGGTAAATGGTGGTACAATCCGTAAATCGATCTCTTCATCTGTAACATAAATTAGTCAAGTTAATCATAAAGAAAATATAATTTAAATATATACAGAATTGTAAGGTATTGTATATATACAGTTTAACATTTGAACAGTATTTGTTCCAACCACGAGTGGTCGTGCAAAATTTTGAGTGGCATTGTTCTTGTTTGATTCGTCAACCATACTAATTTGAACATGATATATGAAAGATGACTAAGTTTAATTGTCGCCTCTAATTTTTAATGGATGATAGAATTTGGTCTATCAAGTTTTACATTTACTGATTTTATCAGTGATTGTACATTATTATTGTAGGCAACGAACAAAAGAACTCAACTTTAAACGTTCAATGTACCAAATGTCAATGAATTACACTGTCGAGAACTTTGTCTTACTGTAATTAGATCTCCAGTAAAATGAATAATTTGAAACGGAATCATCCTTAAATAATATATCAAAGATATTGGAGATATATGAAAAGACTAGCATGCAGTAGTGCAGTATTCCATCGTATTGCAATGGATTGATTATAGGAAGTATCGGGAGGAATGGGAAGCTTAATTTTAACTCCGAGTATTATTTCGCCTTGTTTATGACCTGTTATTGACCTCAGATATTCAACATCATCTCTCTGATACTCTTTTTCAGTACATTCATTCTCAGTGCAACATATGTTTTTCGTAAGTCCTTAAATTATCGTGTAACTAATTCTCTTTGTATTGAACGAATTTAGTTTGAATAACATCTATTAATGATTTCGGAGAAAGGATAATAGAGTTTGAAATAGCCTTATTTTGCATTTCAACATTTTAAAGAAATTTCTTGGACATTTAGCAAATTTGATATTGTAAGGGGGTGGAATATTAGAAATTGATTGAGCAAATTTAAATTGATGTACCGATTGCGCCGAGCGTTGTGGTAAATTGCTCCAAATTGATACGATCGGTGAGGCACCTAATAGGTTCAGCAGAAGCAAAATTAATCCTGTAATTACTAGCTGATCTTTGAATCGTTTATTTTATTCTATTTCAAGCCATTTCTTTTATAATCATTAATATAACACAGTCAACATTTCAATAATAATATTTAAATTATACAATCAACAATTTCTATGGATTGGATTCAAGGAGACATTCGTCAATCGTTGAATTTATCCATCCATTATCATTCATTAATTAGATATCGATGTATATCGTGTTTGATAGATAATTGCGCCAAGATATGAAACTATTCATTTCAGAATAAGTGAACAGTACTTACAGGATAAATTTTAAATTTAATGCTACAGTATTTACGCATGGTTAAATTAAACTAGTGCTATGAAAATTCGCACTTTTAATTCGACAATTTGAGGATATTTTTCGATCAATAGGTAAAAACTATAAAAAGATAATGAAATGAAATGCAATGAGCTAATTAGGATCATATATCACGCATACGGTATCAATTGTGAAAGCGTACTTACTATGATAGCAATCTTAACTGATTATAATGACCTCATTAATTGCAATACATATACTATTGTATCAAATATGACTCATACTAGAGAGGTAGCCGGATTGAATCATTCAAAAACTAAACTATTTTAAATCAGGAACAAGATTTTCCTAGTAAAACATGAGTTGGAAGTGTAAGCTTATGGAAGGGGAGTAAAATTAATGGGATTTATTCAAATGAGAAATGCGCTTATCAGGCTGAATACTGAGTACATATATATGGTAGTAATGAGTAGTGGTGACTCTTCCTGCTTTGGAATCGATATATGTCCACTAGGCTTAATGAAGCTATCAAAATTCAATCATTTACAATTATTTTCATTCAAAAATCGATTAAATGATTAGAAATTAAATCTAGAGAAGTCGGAAAATTTGTTTTGTTTAATCGATTTTTTTTTATGGTTCATTTATTGACAATTCGAAAAGGAATTAGAAATTGTGGAATGATTAATTTGAATAATGATGAAGCAACAAATAATGTATAACATACCTAAGGAAAACGTGTACTTCATGTTTTAAGTGGACGATGAAGAGATGACAACTGACTAGAGTAGTGATACTAATGATTGTCCTATCGTATCAGAGACAAGAAGAATTCATTTTCTCGGAACACAACTAGGCTCCACCTTTCCTCAATATTCCCCTTTTTTTTTTATCACTTCTGGAAATGACAAGAGCAATGAACACATAGCTCTAATTTACCTTCCTTCCTTCTATCCTTTTATATTGTCTCAAATAATCCCTTCTAACAAAGTTAAACGGGATAAAAAAAAGGAGTATCGGATATTAATTCGGGTATTAATTCATTCATCGGGTATTAATTCAGGAAGGAAACCATTAGTAAATATATCCGGAATGAATGCTTCCAACTTCCTTTTCTGGATTCGTTTCATTCCTGAGGCCAAAATAAACTTTCAAAATAGCAGCGATTTCATGTGACATATCATCTTTCACTTACATCTCTCTCTCTCTCGTCAACAAATATTTATCAAGAATAAATTTTGATTTATTTATTCATAGAGATGATTTTATTAAAAAACAAACATAATGAATTATAAATTTATTCCTTAAGAAAAATACATATGAAGTGTAACTTTACCTGAATACTCATTTAAATATGATTGACTTTTTAATTTGTCAACGTTAATGTAATAATAATTGAAAATGATGTATGATGTTAAAAAAGGCTTCTTCTGTTATCGAGGCAATTGGATTGAAATATGCATGTAATATTTAGTAATTACCTATATAAGCATGCAGTATGTGGTAATTACTTGTATAGGCATGTACTATGTAATAATGGGAAGTAATAGGAGAAACATTTAATTTACCTGTGATAATGGGAATAATATTTAATTTACCTGTAATAATGGGGATAACATTTAATTTACCTGTAATAATAGGAATAATATTTAATTTGCCTGTGGTAATAGAAATATCATTCAATTTATCTCGTAATTGAATCAAAAATTTTGAATATTTCAAGATATAATTCTACTTTCTCATATAGTCTTCCTTTAATAATTACTCTGAAATGAATTTTAAAATACACAAATTGATTCAATCGTCCTTTCTTCGTCCGATAAAAACGAAAACATTTTTGCTTTTCTTTTAAAAAGCCAAAATAATTAGGCTAATTAAAGAGAGCTATGGAAAAGATATTCCTGTATTTGACAAAAAGATCAGATTGCATAATTTTGATAATATTTACCACAGTGTCCTATTTTCAAATTAGCATTTCATCTTACTACGTTTCCAATGATGACATATAGGGATTCCAAATGATATCAACATCATTAGCAAATGATTTAATTAAGCGAAAGATGATGAGAACATTACTTCTGAATAATATCCAATGCTATTTGATAGAAGTCAAATTAAGATTAAAAAAAAAAAAATGAAATGAATTAAATTAATAGATCCAATGTACTCATACAAATTTCAATTTATTTTATTTTGAAAGAAAAAAAAACTACATAATAAAGCTTTTGTTATAAGAGAATGAAATTATCAGTATATTATGCTTACAAGTTGTTAAAAGGGAATCAATGATGCGCAAATGACGCAGATCTAAGTGCACATTCAAAGAAATTTAAAATTTCAAACTGCTTAATAGGAAAAATGATTAGTTATATTTAAAAGTGCATATTAAAAATAATAATTTCTTTAAATTACACTTCGTGCATTTAGATTTTAGAATGATATTAATGATTAATAAAATGTCTAAAATGTAAAAAAGCTCTTCTTCCTCTTCCTCTGTTCTTCTCTCTCTCTCTCTCTCTCTTTCTCTCTCTCTCTCCATCTTCATGTATTATGAACTAAAGCAGAGAGTATTTCATTGGATAAACAATGATACTTACTTCAAAGTTTCAAATTTAACCAAATCGGTATAAGAAAAAGAAAATAAACAATATAAAAAGGTATAAAATCAATTCAGAAAGTTTACAATTTGTGAACAATTAATATTTTAAATTCTTTTTTTTCACTTAAATTTTAACGATAAGAAAGTCGAGTTGCCCCTTAATTAACTTAACTTTAATTAACTCAAATTTTTTTTTTACTTCGAATGATATTAAAATTTCATAAAACAATAATGCTATATTTTCAGATATATTGTAGAAGTTGCAAATTAAATTCCCGTAGAGCAATCAGGAGTTGTTGTGTTGTAGGACGGTCTCGATAATCAAGTTGCCAACAGCAATACATTAGACCGTATCTGCAAATATCTAATTTACATATTGACATCAAAATAATTTGTAAAAGAGTAGATTTAAATCTAGATTTCAACTTTAAAAAAAGTGGACCAATTGACCATTTATCCTTGACCACAATGATTCATTTTAATTGCTACAATATATGTTTGTTTTTTTAAGTAAATAACTGCAAAAAAGGAAAATGACAGCAATTTTTGATGAAAATTAAAAGTTGTTAAAATTTCAAATTTGAATAATATTGAAATTTATTTTTGCTCAAACGATGCATACATATATAATCTATTCATGAAAGATATATCAATTATCGTAATATAGAAGGGTTTTTCAATGAGAAGAGTGATAAAGGACAAATCTATTTGACATGATTGATTTCTCCCACAAATTATGCTATAAAACATATTATTAGAGCTCAGAAAATTTAGAAAAATTGATTTATATCAAAAATTTTGTAATTTAATAAGTCATCCTAAAAAAAAAAAATGTCATAATAATCAAAAATAAATCGTTGTGTGACAATTATTTTAAACAGATTTCAATTTAATAGTTCAGCATGCTTTTTGAACAATATAAGGAGCAAAGTATTCAAAAAAGAAGTAAATTATCGATAGAAGAAATAAAGCTTGATAAAGGTTAAGTAAGTTATTAGTGGAAGAAACAAAACTTGGTAAAGGTCAAGTAAGTCAATTCACTAATTCGGCATGTAAAGTATTTATCAATGGAATATTATTTATGTAGATTATTAATGAGGTCAAGAAGAATTTGAAAATATTGCTAAAAATTAACACATTTTCATTTCATTTTTCATTACATGGAAGAAGAAAAAGTTTGATGATTCCTAATAAAAAGTATGTTTAATTCAAAAATAGGAAAGAAAAAGATTTTTGTTTGGAACAAAAAAACATACAGTTCATCTGGACAACTATACGGTTGAGGTAATCGTTTACCACGTTCCAGGATTGTAACCATCTCATCAGGATCAATCTCCGGATAAGGTTGCTGTCCACATGTCAATAATTCCCACAATGCTACACCGAATGACCACTGAAATTAGAATAAAAGAATTTCAAACTTTTTCGCTGTTTATATATCGGCGGAGAAGTTAGTTTCTCAGTTTTTATAAAACTCCATTTTTCATCTCGTTAATTTAATTCTTTAATTATTTATCTATTCGATTACAATTTCATTTCCACTATCTTTGATAAGAAAAAGGGAAAGTTGATTATCATTTACTGAGAAAGGTGACATTATTTATTGAAAGAAATGTTGAACTAACCACATCTGTGGAACTACTAAACGAATTATGAGTCAGTGATTCATGTGCCATCCATTTCATCGGTCTATTCTCATTATCACCAACACAGTGATAATCATCAGGAAAGAAATCCTTACTTAAAGCAGAATCACAAATTTGCACAAACAAATTATCACGATCACGAACTTTAGATACCAGACAATTTCTGCAAAAATTGTTCATCTGATAAGATGATAACATAAAGCTGATTAATTATCCGTTCATCACATTCTTATTCTGTGTCTAACAATTTCAATAATTCAGTTGCTAATTTATTTTTCAAATAAATTGTCAAACATGCTAGAATCAAATCTTTAAAATTTAACCTTATTATGCCCATTATGAAATTTAATCAAACCTAAAGATATTTTATTAATTGTGCAACTATAGCTTAATGTATGATAATTCAAGAATATATTATCACATATAATGGCTTATCACTCATTATTTGAAATGAATGACTGACTAAGTGTGTTCAATTAAATAATTATCATACAAAATATGTAAAAAATTAAGTAAACAATTAATTGTAACATTTTTTCATTTCAAATGAAATTCTTTTTAATTTTAAAAATAATTTAAAAGGAGAAAAAGAAAGAGAAGTAAATAAGATATTTACACCTTGTTGCAACATCTTTATGGATAATGCCAAAATTATGCAAATGTATTACACCATTTAATATCTGTACGGCCATCGAAACAAGTTCCTGCGCACGAAGTGTTTGTATTCCATTGCCATCTGTAAAATATGACAAAATATATCCATGTGACACTATGATATATTCTCTCTTCTTAAGTATCAAGGAGAAAGTGATGGAGGAAAATGATTAGATCAGAAAGTTGAAGAATAGTTGTAGGAAATGATCATCATGGTATCAATCAATAGGTGATGATCAAATTATACAGTAATAGATGAAACAGAGTAGCGTTTATATATTTCGTGATTTTTATAAAGGATTAAAAAAAAAGAAAAAAAGGCTGATGGATAATGTCCTAAAAAGAGTCTTTTTAGTGTTTTAATGAGTGAAAATTTTAAAAGTGATAAGCTATCACTGAGAGTACGAAATTGCAATAGTAAATGAGTTATGAAATAAATTATTTCTGAGAGAAATTTGAAATGATTAAATTATCAATTATTATTAAAGTATGAAATTTTTACTCGGATTTTTAAACTCAGCATTTGTTTGACCATTTCGACAGCTGATAAGAAATTTTTTTAAATTTCCGAAACCATCATGAGAATAACATATTAGTGGAAAATCGATTTGTTGTTCCGGATCGCTAAAACGGTTATGTGATGCTATTGCAATTACCTGAAAATTTTCTACTCTATAATTTCCAGTATTACAAAAACATTCGTAACTACTTGAATGGTAAGTAAGATAAATACAAGAAAAGAAAAGTTTTAAAACATCATATTTAATCTTATCATATTTAATGTCTCTAGTGATATTAACAATGATAATAATAATACGCGATCACAAAATTTTTCAATGAATTTGCATTTTTGCAACTTCCATTTTCATTCTTTATCTATTGAATATTAATATTTAATAATTTTTCGAAATAATTTTAGAATTCTTACAAAATTCGACATGCTATTCTAAAAATCACAATAATTTCAAATAAAAATATCAGTTGCCAAAATTAATGATAATTGCAAATATGCAAATTTTTGTAAGGTTAGGTTAAACTATAATCGAACTACGAGAATAATGAAGAAACAAACTTGTGCTAAATTCTCGTGCTGCTTCACATTCGAAAATGCTAGCGCCTCCTCCAGGAATTTCCTGAGATGCCTTTGATCAGCTGTGAATTTCAATTGTTTCAGAATCACTCGTTTCTCGAAACATACATTGTCCTTTTCAACAACCACATCATCGATAACATCCTCTATATTTCTCCTCCACAACGCCCATTTCATTTCACCGAACGTACCTTCAAGCGCCTCTACCGGAAGAATCTTGAAAAAAAAAAGAAAGATGGAGAAATTTTGAGAAAAATCAAAGAAACCATAAGAAAACGAATCAGGAAAATGATAATTAATAAAAAAGCATAAATTATTTTCAAGCAAATGATAATGAAACTAAAAATTCAACTTTAAGTTTAAGTAAAAATCCTAAAATCATCCGAAACATTACGATCGATTCAATAGCAAAAATTCAGAGTTATCGAAAAAAAAACTAGAGAAAGACTTGTCATTTGAAGCTGAATTTCCACCAAAGTTATATTTTTAATTCTTACCTCAAAATGATTTTGATTAGCATATAGTTCCACAAATGCTTTTTTTACATTGATCGCTTGTGGTTTCTCATAAATTATCACCGGAACAATGCTAGATCTAAGGAAATACGATGAACATGGCTTATTGGGGCTGGTGTAACCTGCAGCTGAAAGATGTTGAACTTGCTCAAAGAAATGCATAATTTAAAAATTAATGATAATAATAATAACAAATAATTTAATAATAATAATAATAGTAATAATAATAACAACAATAATAATAATAAATAATAATAATAATAATAATAA